>NW_027185698.1:43622166-43713040 GCF_028583685.1 Petaurus breviceps papuanus | reverse complement strand
TATATATATATATATATATATATATATATATTTTTTTTTTTAATATAACTAGGTTTGGAAAACTTTAGAGGCCTTCAGAAGTTACTAGAGAAGTGTTTAGTAATACACTTAGCCAAATGTATGCTCATGTTGATTCCTCTCCACATCCTAAAGCAAGGGGAGAGTTGAACAAATACAGCCGGGGAGAAGAATATTTTCTCCTGATTAGGTAAGTCTATGTATATATAACTCTCATCTTTCTATTTATCAGAATACACCCACAAAGAAGGCAACTGCCTTCCTAACACAAAACAATGTGGCAGATGCAGAAAGGGGACTTTCATCACTCTTTGGGATCACAAGTAAGAGGTTATATTAAAGGTTTCTCATAAATGCAAAATAAGGCAAAAAGGTAAAAAAAAAAACCACCAAAGTTGAAAATTACTGAGAAACCTTGTTGTAAAACTGTTATCACTTTTTACATATCAATTTCACATTTAGAAATGTTTAGTTAATTATTATTATACAGAGAGCCAGGGTGGTATACTGGAAAGAATACTATATTTGGAGTCAGAAGACCTGGGATTCAATTCCAGGTAAGACTTAATTATTATGTTTTGTTATTCTGAGTTTTACAAACACTAAGAAACATGAACATTTCTATGTAAAAAGACCAAAAAAGAGAATTAAATATACAACTAAGAATCTCTATTACAACTAGCTTCTATTTTAAAAATATAAATGTATACATATACATATAACAAATTCAACAGTTTCAAAGCTGTCCTACTTTGATGACAATAATTTTTTTTCTTTTTCATATCAACACCAAGGCTCCACTCCTATTCAATTACCTCCTAAAAATATTTTTAAAATCTTTCCTTGTAACAAATAATCATGACCAAGTAAAACAAACCCACATATTAGCTATGTCATAAGTTATATGTTCCATTCTGCAAAACACGTGCTTTATCATTGTTCTTCTTGAGTCATGGTGAGTCATTGCACTGATCAGTTATTAAGTTTTTCAAAGTTGTTTTTATTTACAATGTTATAATCCCCATTCAAATTGCTTTTCTGGTTCTGTTCACTTCACTGTGCACTCAAAGGCAAGAATGAAACATCAACTCATGGAACATTTGGTCATTTACTAAAAAGGATTTACAATACCACCACTATGAAATTCACTTCAGATTATGCATCAACATCTATTGCAGAGCATGAAGAAAAATTCAAGCAAAAGTCAACAAAGAATCTTCAAATTAAATAACAATATACTTTGAAAAGAAAGATAATGAGTTCAGTTTTGAACATATTGAGTTGAAGATGTCTTTGGGACATCTAGTTTGATCTAGAGATATCCAGTAGATAGTTGGAAGTTCCCTTAATGACCAAGCTCCTCCCAGAAACAAGATCTATTTTTTAATATCAATGTTCTACTAGTGCTGTGTAGCTGTGGGTCATGGTATACTATAGTCTCTGAAGAATTAAAAACACATCCAAAACAGAAATCATTTTCTTTCCCTCCCCCAGCTCTCCCTTTTTTTGGACTTTCCTATATGTTCTATTACCCCCAGGCACCCAAGATAATAGACTCAGTGTCATCCTTGACTCCTTACTCACACTCATACAACATATTTAATCTGTTGCCAAATGTAATCTTTTCCTCCAAACCATCTCTCACATAATTCTTCCTTTCTAGTCATAGTCACCACCTTTGAACAGATCCTTACCACCTCTCACTTGGACTACTGCAATCAGTCCCCCTGCCTCAAGTCTCTTCCCACTATAATTCATTCTCCATTTATCTGACAAAGTGCTTTTTCCTAAAGTGTAGGTTTAACTGTGCCATTCATTCCCTTACTCAATAAACTCCAGTGGTTTATTGTTATTATATTATATTATCTCTAGGGTCAAATATAAAATCCTTTGTCTAGCATTTAAAGACCACAAGCACTTGGCTCCTTCCTACCTTTCCAGTATTCTTTTTATCTGTCCACATACTCTACAATATAACTACAGTGCTGTACATAAGGCAGCAGGGTGGTGCAATGGATGGAGTGCTGGGACTGGAGTGAGAAAGAGACCTGAGTTCAAATCCAGCCTCAGACAGTTACTAGCTGTGTGACTCTGGCAAGTCATTTAACCTCTGTATGCCTCAGTTTCCTCAACTACAAAATGGGGATAAAAATAATGACATCTCCCAGGGTTGTAAAAATAAAATGAAATAATATTTATAAAGCACTTAGCACTTAAGTACTAAGAATAACTTAATAAATGCTTATTTCCTTCCTTTCTTCTTGCTGTTCCTCACATATGCCACTCCATTTCCTCCATGCATTTTCACTGGCTTTCCCCCATACCTGGAGAGCTCTTCCTCCTAATTTCTACTTCCAGGCTTCCTTTGCTTTCTTTAAGCTCAAGTCAAATCCTACCTACAAGAGGCCTTTCCCAGTCTTCTGCCTCCTCCCCACCACCCCCATCAACCCCTATCTCTCTCCCTGTTAAGACTATGTTCATTCACACTCTATTCCTTTGCATGTACACAGTCTGCCTGTTGTCTCCTCCATTAGAAGGTGAACTCTTGGTGGACAGGGGCTGTGTTTATCTTTCTTTGTATCCCCAGTGCCTGACACACAGCAAGTGCTTAATAAATGTGTGTTAATTGACTGATTAACATGATACAAGGAAAACTAATTTTCCTTAACCTTTAATATGACTTTGAGCCCATGGAAATGCTGAGTTTCTGAAAAAACACATGGTAAACATATAATGATTAGAGTTGATTACAGGTTTTTTTTTTGTTAACACATGTCTATCAATCTTCCCTTAAATCTCAGCAAAATTCCTAAAAGTCAACAAAATGAAAATAAATTTAGGATCAGAAGTAGTTTATATCCTAGAAGAGATCTGACTCTTTGCATATATAATGCACCAGAAAGGATATTCAAAATAAAATGACTAAAAATAGAGACTGAAATAAATTGCTTCATTAATTCAACTCATGGCCATCACTGAACTTATTACTTACTTAAGTAATTAGGAAAGATGCAGTATAATATAATGGGAAAACTTCTGGTTTGGAATCAGAAAAGCTGGGTTCAAGTATTACTTAACTATTTATGTGACCTTATACAAGTTATTTCAGTTCACTGAGACTCAATTCCTCACCTGAAGAATGAGGTTAAATTAGATTACTTTTAGTTCTCTCAAAGCTCTAAATTTTCTACCAATTCTCAAATGAATATATTTACTTTTGATACCAGGACAGAATAAGTATTTAGAGTGGCCTCCCAGTGAAATCAAACATTTACTCAGTAAATATTCATCTAGGCTCTAGCACATGTAAGGTACTATGCTAAAATAACTAGTGACAGGACAGGTCAGATTAAGAAAGGGCAAGATCAGGAGTCAAGGAAGACTTTGATTCAATTCAATAAATATTTATCAAGTGCTTAATATGTGCCAGGCACTGTGCTAAGTGCTGGGGATATAAATAAGAAAAAGAAAGAACCCCCTGTCCTCAAGGAGCTTGCAGTGTAATGGGGGAAGACAACACACAAAAGGAATCAGGAAGAGGCAAGAGAAGGACACTGGGGGGTCCTCAGCACTGGGGCGGGAGGTCAGCTTGTTCCATGGAGCACAGATCAAGCAGAACTGAAAGAAAGTGGAGTGATCTAAAAAGTCAAAGTCCTACTCTATAGAAAGGAGAGTTTTGGGTAGAGTTCAGCGTTCCACCCTACAGTTCTACAGAGGGAAGAGGAAGCTGATGGCGTTGGGAAGGCATTAAAACATTAGCAACAAAACATGTTGTTCCTTCTTCCTAAGATGTCCTCCTAACTCTTTTCTTATCCATATTCTACCAGTTCTTCAAGGATCATTTCAAGTCCTTTCTCCACAAAGCCATCTCTAACAACTTTAATCCATACTATTCTCTTGCTTTCCTAACCTCCCATAAGTACCTTTGTCTATACTACACATTTGCTTGCATTCTGTTTTCTCTAAGTCTTGTCTGATCAAGTAAACTGTAATCTCTTTGAGAGAAATTGCAAGAATAGTATTAGGAAGGTTAAATTCCAGAGTGAGTTGTAACTAACAAATGTTGATAAAGATAAAGAATTTTTTAAAGCTATGTTCTGAGTAAGAAGAATAAAGAAAGATTGACTCCCTGCATGGGATGATGATATAAGATTAGTAAATGACTGAGAAAAGGAAAACCTATTCAATTCCTATTTTGCTTCTGTCTTCTCCAACAATAAGAATTATCTTCAACTGCAACACAAACAACACTAGAAGGGAATTGCAGCTTAAAGTAACAAAGAAATATAAACAATTGATTAGGGGATGGTTGAACAAACTGTGATATGTGAAAATAATGGAACATTTTTTTCTGTAAGAAATGATGAATATGTGGAATTCAGAAAAGTATGAGAAAACCTGTATGAGCTGATGAAGAAAAAGGCAGAATCAAGAGGACATGTAAATGACCAAAATAATGTAAATGAAAACCACAGTCAAACTCTGTAATGACCAATCTTGGCCCTGAAGAAAGGATGAAAAATACTTCCTCCCTCTTGGCTGTACTTAACTTCCTTTTCTATTAGGCTTCAGTGGTAAGGGGAAGGGATAATATCAAGAAAGGAATATGAAGTTGAAACAAAAGGCGTCAATTATACTTTTTAATTATACTTTTATTATACTATATATTTATTATATTTAATTAATTAATATGCTATATATTAATTATACTATAACAATTATACTTTTTAACTGAGTGAATTTAAAATTACTAAAACCAACTCAAGATGGCTCAGGAGACAAGAAAGCAATTAGGTGCTTTTTTTTTTTTTTTTTGAGAGGAGAAGGTAGGGCAATTGGGGTTAAGTAACTTGCTCAAGGTCACATGGCTAGTTTTGTGTTAAGTGTCTGAGGCTGGATTTGAACTCAGATCCTCCTGATTCCAGGGCTGGTGCTCTATTCACTGTGCCACCTAGTCGCCCCAATTAGGTGCTTTTAAATGAGTTCAACTATTTACATCCCAGGATATTCAAAGAATTTACAGCTATAATCCCAAAGTTTACACTTTAATAATTCAAGAAATGTATGATCTCACTGGGGAACATGGGTGGGTATTGTCTCCGGAAACACAGCTCAGACCCAATCCACACTTTCTCTTCCTGCACAATTCTTATCCACATACTTTTCACCAATATACCCAAAGTAATAGAGGCAAATGGTTTCCAGCCTTTACAAATATAAAAACCCTTTTTAAATTTTCAAGAAATGTCTCAGCTTCCTGAAATAATAGTAGTACTACTATTAATATCAGTTGATTAAGGAAATGTAGATGATAAAAATATTAGATTAATTTAGTAATATTTTAAAGTTAATGTGCTTTATTAATTATAATGGAATCTACAGAAGAAAATAACAATACATGGATATGGAGAACACTATTAAGTCTACAGAGTAAATTTGTTTATTTACTCTAGTGGATCCTTAAATGAGATGACTGATGCTATTTTGCACTATTTAACTTCATGTTCTCTTGCTTGTGCCATGAGTAACCAAACCATTTTTGCTGTCACAAATATCGTAGACAGTATCTTTTGTGACATTTCTCAAGTTTAATTCATTGTTTATAATATTTTCAGTCTTCTTATGTCCACTATGTATCTTTCTCTCACCCTTTAGGTCACCAGTAATTCTAATTTTTTTTCCCCACATTTCAATTTATTTATTTTAGTTTTCAACATTCATTTTCACAAGATTTTGAGTTCCAAATTTTCTCTCCATCTCTCCTTTTCCCTCTACCCCATGATGGCATGTATTCTGAGTACTGCTTCCCCCAATCTGCCCTCCTTTCTATCACCCACCCACTCCCTTCTCTTATCCCTTTCCCCTTCTATTTTCCTGTAGGGTAAGCTAGATATCTTTCTTTCTTTTTTTTTTTTAATAGTTTAGCAAACATTTATTTATTTGCTTTTCGGAGGGGGGAAGGCTGGGCAATTGGGGTTAAGTGACTTGCCCAAGGTTACACGGCTAGTAAGTATTAAGTGTCTGAGGCCAGATTTGAACTCAGGTTCTCCTGATTCCAGGGCCAGTGCTCTATTCACCGTACCACCTAGCTGCCCTGCAAGCTAGATTTCTGTACCACATTTTCTCTGTATCTTATTTTCCAGCTGCATGTAAAAACAATTTTTAACATTTTTTAAAATGTTGAGTTCCAAGTTCTCTCCCTTCCTCCCTCCCCACCCACCCTCATTGAGAGGGCAAACAATTCAATATAGGTTATACATGTGAAGTCATGCAAAACACTTCCATAATAGTCATGTTGTGAAAAACTAACATTTCCATCCTATCCCTCCCCCCATTTATTCTATTCTTTCCTTTGATGCTGTCCCTCTTTAAAAATGTTTGCTTCTGATTAACCCCCAGTCTACCCTCCGTTTTATTATCCTGCCTCTCTTATCCTCTCCCCTTCCCCACTTTCCTGTATAGATTTCTATATTAATTGAATGTATAAGTTATTCCCTCCTTAAACCAAATCTGATGAGAGTAAGATTTACTCATACCCTCTCACCTCCCCCCTCTTCCCTCTACTGTAAAAAGATTTTTCTTGCCTCTTTTATGTGAGATAATGTATCCCCATTCTACCTCTCTTTTTCTCCTTCTCCCAGTACATTCCTCTTTCTCACCCCTTAATTTTATTTTTTTAGATATCATCCCTTCATATTCAACTCACCCTTTGCCCTCTGTCTATGTATATTCTCTCCAACCACCCTAAAAATGAGAAAAGTCTCATGAGTTACAAATATCATCTATCCATGTAGGAATATAAACAGTTCAACTTTAAGTCCCTTATGATTTCTCTTCCCTGTTTACCTTTTCATGCTTCCCTTGAGTTCTGTATTTGAAAGTCAATTTTTCTATTTAACTCTGGCTTCTCAAGAATGCATTAAATCCCTCTATTATTATTGTTTATTATTATTTATTATTGCTCTTATTATTGTTATTGAATATCAATTTTACTCAGTTTTGCTGGGTAGGCAATTCTTGGTTTTAATCTCAGCTCCTTTGACTTCTGGAATTATCATATTCCAAGCCCTCTAATCCCTTAACATAGAAGCTGTTAACTTTTTTGTTATCCTGACTGTGTTTTCACAACATTCAAATTGCTTCTTTCTGGCTGCTTGCAGTATTTTCTCTTTGACCTGGGAACTCTAGAATTTGACTATTATATTCCTGGCAGTTTTCCTTTTGGGTTCTCTTTCAGGTGGTGATCAGGGGATTCTTTCAATGTCTATTTTACCCTCTGGTTCTAGAATATCAAGGGCAGTTTTTCTTGATAATTTCTTGGAAGATGATTTCTAGGCTCTTTTTTTGATAATGGCTTTCAGGTAGTCTATCAATAATTTTTAAATTATCTCCCCTGGATCCATTTTCCAGGTCAGTGTTTTTCCAATGAAATATTTCACCTTCTTCTATTTTTTTCATTCATTTGGCTTCATTTTATAATTTCTTGATTTCTCATAGAGTCATTAGATTCCATTTGCTCCATCCTCATTTTTAAGGAATTATTTTTTTCAGTGAGCTTTTGGACTTCCTTTTCCATTTGGCCAATTCTGCTTTTTCAGGCATTCTTATAATCATTTATTTTTTGGACCTCTTCTGCCATTTGGTCTAGTATATTTTTTAAGGTGCTATTTTCCTCAGTATTTTTGGGGTGCTCTTTACCAAACTGTTGACTTGTTTTTCATGATTTTCTTGCATCACTCTCATTTTTCTTCCCAATTTTTCCTCTACTTCTCTCACTTGATTTTCAAAATCCTTTTTGAGCTCTTCCATGGCCTAAGACCAATTCATATTTTTCTTGGAGGCTTTTGATGTAGGAGCTTTGACTCTGTGGTCTTTTTCTGATTGTATGTTTTGATTTTCCTTGTCATTAAAGTAAGATCCTATAGTCTGATTTTTTTCTGCTGTTTGCTCATCTTCCCAGTTAAGTACTTAACTTTTTAACTCTTTGTTAATGTCTGGCTCTGCTTTCAGTATGGAGGGCTATCCCAAGCTTCAGTATGGAGGACTATCCCAAGCTTCAGGGGTTTTGTTTAGCTGTTTTCAGAGATACTTCTAGGGACCTGTAAGTTTTCAGTTCTTCCAAGGTGGTATGATCTATGAATAGGTGTTTACTCCTCTCCTAGTCTGTGCTCTGGTCGGTGAGTGACCACAAATGCTCTTTTCTGCCATGGAACTGTGAGGAGGGTTCCCTCTCTAGTGCTGCCATGAGCTTTGCTATGCCAGTACTCCTCTTCACCCCAGGACTGCCACCCAGGACTGTGACCCAGATCCAAGTATGGACAAAGCAAGAGAGTTCTTCCTTAGTGCCAGCAAAGAAACCCCTGTAATCTCTCTCTGACTAGTTGTTCAATCCCCTTACCATCTGTGGGCTGAGAAATTTGGAACCAGCAACTGCCACTGCTGCCCCGGCTGCCACCCCAGGGCTGTGCTGGGACTGGGGCTGGTCTGTACTCCCCTCTCACCTAGATCCAACAGACCTTTCCCACTGACCTTCTAAGTTGTCTTTGGCATTTGTGGGCTGAAAAGTCTGGAAACCACCTCAGCTGCCAGTGGTTCAGTCCACTGAGGCCTGCTCTGGGTTTGTTGGGGCATGGTCTATGCTGGCACAGTCCACAATGGACTGCAGTCCTCTCTCAGCCTGGTGCCACAAACCTTTCCCATCAACCATCCAGGTTGTCTTGGGCTGGAAATTTGTTTCACTCTGTCTTTTTGTTCTGCTGCTCTAGAATTTGTTTAGAGTCTTTTTTTTACAGGTATTTGGAAATTTTTGGGAGAGAGCTCAAATGAGTCCCTGCTTTTACTCCTCAGCAATTCTAATTTTGCTGAGAACATGATATTCTATAATTCACAGCTATTTAGCATCACTAGAGAATAGTGGTGTTAAAAGATGTGCTTAAAAAAAAATCAAGAAGTAGCTTGGGATCACTGGAAATGCTATTAAATTTCCTAAATGTGTTATAGCCCCAAGGCCCAACTCATTGACAATCAGCAAATTCTTTCCAAAATACCCATAGGATGGCCAGCTCAATGAACTGCCAATCCAATTACATAAAATAATAATAGCTAACACTTGTCTAGTATTTTAAGGTTCACGAAGTGTTTTACACACGTTATCTCATTTGATCTTCAAAACAACCCTATCAAGGAGTAGCCATGAAGCTTACTGAGAAAATCCTATAGTGTCCCAGGCCTTGGTGCAATTCGTACAATATGATCTACAAAGAAGAAAAATTTAAGAACTCTGTCAAATACAAGCAATTCTTTTTTTCATTTAAACATTGTTCAGGACCTTTCCTAACTCTAGTGAACACATCTGACACGCATATGTCTCCCTATCGCTTTTGCTTTGATTGATATTAGTACTTAAAATAGTTAAGCAATATTTGAGGCTTATTATTGATATTAAGCAATATCAAGAAATCTCTTAGCATTATTGCTACAGAAATGATCAGCACCACAGCTAAGCACAGCAACTCTTGAGACCTAAAAAAGGAAAATAGGTAAGTCACTTACTACATCTTGGTTACACTTGGAAGCCATGACAAAAGGCAAAAACACTGGGGATATGCAAAGAGAAAGAAGGTTTATAATTGTTGCCAGTATATTTAGTCAAGTTGGTCTTTTTGGTCTTTTAAACTTTTGCACTTATAGGCTGTTTGGATTATTCACAGAACAAGAGTAAGTCTGAAGTAAGCACCTACTACTCAGAAAAGGTCAGTCAATAAGCATTTATTAAACACTTACTATGTTCTAGCCATCATGCAAAGTACTAGGGATACAACGAAAGGCAACAACACTCCCTGCTTTCAAGGAGCTCACACTCTAATGAGGACAACAACATGCAGACAACTCCACATAATCAAGATATATTACAGGATAAGTTGGAGATAACAATGAGAATTTAAGGAAAGGGATCAAGAAAGACTTCTTGTGGAATCCAAAGAATTCAGTAACTGGAAATGAGGAAAGAGAGAATTCTATGCATGAGAGCAACCAGTAAAAATGGCAAGAGCTAGAGAAATGGAATATCTTGTTCAGAGAAGAGCAAAGAAGCTAGTAACACTAGATCAAAGACTATATGATGGGTAGAGTGGTATAAGGTGTAAGAAGACTGGAAAGTTAGAAGGGATAGATTATGAAGGACTTTAATAGCCCAGAAGAGGGCTATATTAGATCCTAGTGGTGAATGGGATCACTGGAGTTTATTGACTGGGGGACATGGTCAGAGCTGTGCTTTAGGAAGATCACTTTGACGGCTGATAGAAGATGAACTGTAGTGGGGATAAACTTGAAGAAGGGAGACCAACCTGCAGGCTATTGCAATAATGTGAGGTGATAGTGGCCTGAATCAGAGTATTGGCAATTTAAGAAGAGACAATGGAGCATTTGGGAGCACCATTACAACAGTAAAAATCAATATGTCTTGGCAATAGATTGGATATGGTGGGTTAAGAGTGAGAAGTACAGGATGACTCCTAGGTTGTGAGTCTGGGAGAATGGTGGTACCCTCAACAGTAATAGGGAAGTCAGGAAGAAAGGAATGTTTGGGGTAAAAGATAATGGGTTGTTTTGGACATGTTGGGTTTAAGATGTGTAAGGGACATCCAATTGATATGTATAAAGGCAGTTGGAGATGAGAAACTAGGGGTTGGAAGAAAGGTTAAGGCCAGATAAGTAGATTTGTGAAATCATTTATATAGAGTTAATAACTGAATCCATTGGAGTTGATGAGGTCATTGAGAGAAATTATATAGAAGGAGAAAGAAAAGGGCCCAGGACAGAACCCTTTGGGAAATCCCCAGTTAGCAGGCTCCTATATTGCTCATATTTCTTAAAGAGAAATCTCTCTAATGTAGATGTGCCTATGTGTTTTGCTTGGTATGTTGATAGCAGAAAAAGAGTCAAGAAGAATGTATGTGACTCTACCTCCCTTCACTAGATATATAGTGTCTTATAGTGATGTTCAGGACTCCCCTCAGTTGGCTAGGCTAGGAATTGTTCCAGTCAAGGCTTAGTCTTTGATGAAAGAAGGTCTTTCAGAGACTATTTCAGCTACACTTGTGATGTAACAGGTATTCTACATTGCCTACCTATATTAATGGTTTGTTCTGAGGGAAAGATTTATGAAATGACACAAGATTCTCTTAAATATGAATGAAAAATGTTTTGATGGAAGAAAGCCTTTAAGACTCTTCTGCCTATATCAAGCTAAATGTTTTCTTTTAATAAATAAAAAATAAATGTAGAGATTTTATATCCTTTTTACCTCTCAGTTAGTTGTGTGACCATGAATGTGATCTACTATTGAAAATTATTTGCAAAAGTCTATTCTCTTCTTACATTTTCATCAGATATCCAAGATAGTGCACTGTAGACATGAGGCAGTAGCTGATGATGTATTCAGAGCTACCTTTCTTATTAAAAAAAAATACCACAGCTATTCTTTTCTATTCTTTACATCTTACCCAGTTTGTAATATCTTGAAAATCTCTATGTTAACATCGTGCTGCCTCCAGAACATATTTTTTCTGCAAGAATTTAATTAGATCCAGCCACTCTGTCATTTTCACATCAGTTACCCAGGTATTAGAATCCAAATGTGGGAGGTTCTACTTTCTGTGATGAAAACTGATGACTAGAGAAATGCTAGAAATATGTTCCATTTTATGTCTATATATCATCCTCAATTCAGTTTTACCTATACATACTTTGAGAATAACATGACTTAGTTGAATCTCATTGCCAAGTTTTACACAGGTTCATTTTCTTCTCCCACAGCTTTTCACTATCTTGTGAGGAGATATTGATTGCAACCATCTATTATGAAGTATAGAGTTTTACATATAATCTTGTGTTCTATATTTGTAATGTGGTGGTTGTCATGTCTTTCTGACAAAAAGGCCAGATGCTTTTTTGCTAATATGATTTCTAGTATCTTTTGGCTTCATTGTGGAAACTTTTATATCAGTTATATATCTCACTAAAA
The DNA here is from genome assembly GCF_028583685.1 of Petaurus breviceps papuanus. NCBI lineage: Eukaryota > Metazoa > Chordata > Mammalia > Diprotodontia > Petauridae > Petaurus > Petaurus breviceps. The sequence goes on along the minus strand of NW_027185698.1, from coordinate 43,700,997 downwards.
ATGGCGACAATTGGTCACCATTATACCCATATCCTATTTTTTAGAGTTAACACTTTACTTACATAGACCAAGTTGGATCTCTTTAAATTGCATGCAACATTGTCATTCCCTCCTTTGTCATTACTTTCTTTTTACTTGGTAGTGATTTTGATTTTTGTTTTAATCAGTTGTGAAAATTAGAGTCATAGTGAAATTTTGAAGGTGAGATATCAAAAGAAAAGAGTACAAATATTATCTCAATTTTCCAGAAAATAGAAAGGTTGACTTTTGGGGACAAAAGCATATTGCAAGTCTGCAGTAAAACCCTGGCAAACTTTTAGAACAAACTACTAAACAAATAGTTGGTGAGCATTTGGAAAATAATACAGCAATCACTAGAAGCCAACGTTAATTCATTGACGATAAAAAATGATAAGTATCAATTTGTATTGATTTGTCATGGCAACATTGCATGTGAAAAAGATCTGAAGAATTTTGAGGTAATCATAAATTTAATATGAGCCAACAATGTTATATAATTACTTGAAAAGATAATGCTGCATTAAAAGAAATAAAAGATAGAGGTAATTGAAATAATAGTCCTTCTGTTCTCTAGAATAGTCAGACTAAAACTGGAACAACATCTTCATTTCTGGGCACCATACTTTAAGTGGGAGACTGACAAACTAGTTACTCTAGAGGAGGATAAATAAGGTAATGGGTCAATAAACCATGCCATATGAGAACTGGTTAAAGGAATGGTGCCTATTTAGCCTACAGTTGATAAGGCCTAGACAGAGCATGAAAGCTTTCGCAAAAATCATTAAAAATTCATTCATTCACTTATTCAGTACTTACTAAGGACATATTATTTGTAGGTCATGCATTGTACAAGGTGATGAGCAAGATATAAACATAAATAAGGCATTATTCCTGCCCTCAAGGAAATAGGAAATATATAAGATAATATCATGAAAATTAGAAGTGATTTGTATTATATGAAAAGATATTATATAAGTACATAAGAGAAATACCAACTCCTATTTGATCAGATGAGGGAAAAATTATTTCTATAAGGGAGAAGCAGCAAAGATTTTACAGTTAAAGTTGCATTAGAGCTGGACCTTGAAGGCCAGTAGAATGTAAAAATGTGATAATGATAGAAAAGCCCCTTCAGGTACAGGGTAAGCAGGTACAAAGGTCCAGAGACATGAAATGTGGGGATATGTTTGGGGGATGGTGAGTGAGTAATCCAGTTTGCCTAGAACAGAGAATATATGAGAGATCATGGTATGAGGTAAGGCTGGAAAAGAAGGCAGGGTCCAAATTGTGGAGGCCTTAGATATCAGTCAGTCTAAGATATCTGATCTCAATTCAGTAGGCAATAGAGAGTAACTGGAAGCTGGAAGGACTGTCAACATAGAGGACAAAGTGGTAACTTACTTTATGCTGTTGTAGAAAGTGAAATAGAACTGAGAAGGATGGAGGTTTTCATTCAACATAAAAAAGAGCATTTTCACAATAGTAGTGGAGTGGAGACATTCAGGCAAAAGCTGGATGACAATTTGGCAGGCACTGTAAGAGAAGAGATTCCTGCACTGGTTGGGAGGTTAAACCAGGGGGCCTCTGAGGTTCCTTCCACTATGATTCTGAGCTTCCAGAGCATAGACTATGTAAGATAATGTTCTTTTGTATCTCCCACACCCCCCTCCCATAACCCTAAGTTAAAAGCTGGGTACACAATAGGTTCCCAATAAATTTTTAATTGAATAAGCAGGTGATTCCTTTTGAATCTTAGTTAAATATTCTCTTGTTCAAGTAGGAAAATGGCTTGCAAAATGGGTCCATGACTCACTGTTGACTAGAGATGGTGCTGGCAAAGTTTACAGTCTGGTCAAAATGGTACAGGATGTGCTGGTGTCTTAATTGAGATTCCAATACAGAGCTAAAAGACCAGGGTTATTTTTTCAGTGACCATTCCTGGAAAGTAACCAGTTGTAGTTTGAGGGCACTGCTATTATCACTGAAATCATGGACCACATGAAATTATGAACCAAGTGAAGCAAACAGAAGAGGTAATTAGAAGTTGGGAGAAAAAGAGCCTCCTTGAAAAAGCTCATACCTGACATAAATCTCATTCCTACTCATTCCTACTCTTCCCGTTCCCTTTTCCATGCCCTTTTCTAGTTTTGCTTTTGTTTTCTTTGTAGTGCAGTAGAAAGAGTGTCAGAAGACCAGGGTCAAATCCCAGTTCTGACAATATGGTATGATAGTGTGAATTTGGGCAAGTCACTTAACCTTGCTAAGTTTCAGTTTCCTTATCTGTAAAAAGGGGTTAATACTTTTTGCACTACGTATCATAGGATTATAGAACTTAGAGCTAAAAAAAGCTTAGTTGTCATCTAACTTCCTTCATTTTACAGATGCCAAAGTGCTCCATGGACCAAAAAGTCTGAGAATGGTTGCTTTCACATGAAAGCTACCCATATAGGACCGTTCTGTTATATGCTTTTTTCCATCCAAGGAAGCAGGAGAATCCTTTTGGATGTCCAAGTTAAAAGAATCTAGAATTTTGAGTAACACGAGGAAAATCTTTCTAAGACTCTTCAAAAATGAAATGGGTTGGGGCGGCCGGGTAGCACAGCGAGTAAGAGCACCGGCTCCAGTGTTGAGAAGACCTGGAGATCGAATCCCAGGCTCAGACACTTAGCACCCACCCAGAAACACCTGGCCATGTAACCTTGAGCAAGTTACTTAACCCCGATTGCTTAAAAAAAAAAATGAAATGGGTTTGATTCAAGGAAGAAGAAATTGTTCAGTCACACAGTGGCTAGATGACCATTTGCTAGACTTACAGTAGCAGAACTCTTGACTGGAAAAGAAATTGTGCTAGTTTAGGCCAGGATCCCAACAAACAGCATATCTAAGCAGATATTGTCTACAAAATATTTCATTTTATGAGGATAAGAATATTAAGCAGTTGTTATACAGGGGAGCAACTCCTGTGGAGTAAGAGGCAGTCGTTCCTACCAACTACTGACCAGCTACTACCCACAGAACTGACAAGCAAGTCTAGCTGAAACAGCAAGTGTGAGGCAAGCTAAATCATCACCACCACTACTCTGAAAACCACCTCTCCTCAGACTTCAGTGGAGAAAACCCAGGACCCTGAGCCTGGAAATAGCAGCACTGCCCTCAAAATACCAACCCTCCTTCTAGCCTGCAGCCAGCATGAAGAGGGGAGAAATGGCAACTCCTCCTCCAAGAACCCTAGCTCCTGTCTCCTCATCAGCTGAAGTCACTGAAGATTAGAAAAAGAAATTTCTCACACCAAAGACCTTAAGGATTGTCAAACCGTTCCCCATCCAGCAGTAGATATAGTCTTATCAGTGGAAATAATATTAAAGAAAGTGTATTGCCATCTGCTCTGAGGCCTTTTAGATCTGACTTGCTGATGAAACCTCCTCCGGGTATTATCTCCCCCTATTAGAATTAGAGTTCCTGGAGAATAGACACTTTCTTGCTTTTCTATTTGTATTCCACACATTTAGCACAATACTTTGCATGTGGTAAGCAAATTAATAAATGCCCTTTCATTTATTTATTTATTAAACTGTTTTTGTACTTTTAAAATATATGAATAATCTTTTGCTAGTACTGCATCTCCGAAGTGGCAGTGAATAGAGACTTCAGCTAGAAAAACAGGACACAGCCAAGAGATGGGGAAATGTGAAATAGCATCATCATTAATTGGGAATTAATATTACAGAATATTCATCATCACCCATAATCAAGAAGTTCCCTTAAGGCCACAGCTGAAGATACAAATACTGAAACATGAATACTGGCAAAGTCACTAGGAGAACTAAAATAGAATATACAGCAGGGCAGATTTATATTCACTGCAGAGTGAGCACCTCCAAAGAACTATGATGGTAATACTTCACTTTGGTCATATTTTCAATGTTGTAAGATAACAAGGGTTTCCTAAAGATGCTTTGGCTTTCAATGAGAATTCCCACAAGACAATAGAAGACAAAGATGCCAGGGCAGCTTGGGATTGGCTCCCTGGTGCCTTATTTTTTGCTGCATACAAGCTCTCCTCATTGCTGATTTGTGCTGCAGTCACCACAGAGCAGGTCACTGATAGTATGAGAAACAATCCTGCAGGACCAACGAGCCTGCCTGCTCCATCAAATCTGCAACAACATCCTAGTGACTTGCATTAGCTAAGGAGGAAAGAGCTCCCAAAGCTTTGAGAAGACAGATTCTCCCACATCTAAGCACTATAGCCATATAACAGTAATACAAAGAGCAATGTTCTCCTTGATCTAATATCAAAAATGGTTTGAATAGAACCTTCTGTTTACAAAGTTGGCCTGCCTAGGGACTTCTTATTATAGCCATCATGAAACAAGCAAGCTTAGTGAGAGTACTGTATTACATAGAGGATGATACCAAGTATTTTAAAATGTATTGGTTTATATTGTTAGCCTCACCAAATCATACCTCAGTGTTTATGCATGTTATATAATCAAAATAATAAGAAATAAAACATAAATAAAGCTAAGGTCATCTTGAATGCTTGAGTATTAAAAAATTGTTACTTTTTTCCAGTTTCATGAACATTCAAATACCTGGAATCACTGTTCAAATGTATAAAAACATACCACTGCCTATTGCAAAAGCTCATATCCAGAATCTAATTTAAACTGGCTTAATTTTTATCACCGTATTTTCATGCAATATCTTAAAAGTGTGAAGGATATAAAGGGCAAAAAATAAAATCAAGAACATGAACTATCTATTAAATTCCTACAGTGTACAAAGTGTTATGTTAACTTTTGGTGAAAATAAAAAGTTTAGGAAAGACGTGGTTGATTCCTGCTATTATAGAGCTTACATATTCAGAGGAGGAGAAGAGACAAAGATCAATTTGATTAACACTGTTGTATGCTAACTGTATTAAAGAGTTACAAAATAAAAATGCTATGTGGGGTCTGAGGGAGAAGAATACTGACAGTAAGCATCAGGAAAGGCTTTGTAGGGGAGGTGGCATTATGCTGGGCTTTAAAGTATGGGTAAGAATTTGATAGGCAGCAAGGGGGAGGAAGAAATTCCAGGCATACGGAACAACACAATCACAAACAGAGAGGTAGAAAGTACTGGTCATGTTCAGAGGGGGTGGAATTCTGTGTCCATTTTCTCTGGAGTGTGGAATGTATGGAGGAGAGTGACAGGAGAATTAGTTGAAAAGGCAAGACAGTGTCAAATTGTGGAAAGCCTAAATGCCAGGGGGAAAAACATGACGACTTTACTTAGTGGATAATAAGTAGTTATTAAAAATTCTGTTTGTTTGTTTTTGGAAAGGGGAAGGCAGGCCAGTAGGGACTAAGTGACTTTCCCAAGGTCACACAGCTAGTAAGTGTCAAGTATCAGAGGTCAGATTTGAACTCAGAATAGACCAGCGCTCTATTCACTGAGCCATTTAGCTTCCCCTGTTCTTTAAAGTTTTTGAGCAAAGGAATAACAAAACCAGATCCATAGATTCATCATATAATCAAACTATACTATAAAAACATGGTAGTGGACTAGGGAGAGTGGATCACAAAAGTCTGATACTAGAAAGATCTCACATGAAAGAAGAGCATTACCCTCCACCATTGGTCAGAAAAATATTCTACAAAAATTCTTTCATTTTTTCTTTATTCAATAATTTTTTGGCATCTGGTTCATATCCCATACTACAGTTATTTGTGTCTATATTTTGCCCCTCTTACTAGACTGTTAGCTTACTGAGTACAGGGACCCTGTCTTACTCATCTCTGCATTCTTCTTACTGCCTATCACTGGGTCCTACACATGAGAACACTTGGTAAATATACTGAATTTGAATGGCAGAATATGTGTAAGAGAACATTCGCCATCATCCATGATCAAGAAGCCTTTTTGCGGCTACCTAAACCTGTTGGAATGGTACAGAGTGACTCAGCTTCTGTTTTCTACATTGTTATAACAACTCTAAAAGAGAGATTCACATACTGTATCTACCTTCCTGTTTCTGTGCTTGTAGGTGGCAACAGCATTTGAAATACCCACCCCCTGGAGGCAGAGCCAAGATGGCAGAGTAGAAGCACAAACTTGGTGCAAGCTCCCCTCCAATCACTTCCAATACATGTAAAAAAAAATGACTCTAAACAAACTTTAGAGCTACAGAACCCACAAAGAAACAAAGAGAAACAATGCTTCTGCTGAAAGAAGCCTGGCAGGCCAACAGGAAGGTTCTATCACACCAGTCTGGGAGCTAAGCACAGCCCCACATGAGACCCCAGGGAGGCCCCTACGAGCCGTGGGCCCATAGCAGACTTCATGAGAGAGAATCAACAGCAGCTGTGGCAGTTTCCAGGATTATCAACCCATAAATGCCAAAAGTAAAGTAAAAGGTCAGTGTGGAACTCTATGGGAACAGGGGGACCAAGAGCACCGTCCAGCCCCTTCCCCTGGGGCAAGAAGTGGTGGAGGTGCAGCAGCCACTGTTGCCTGGCTGTCTCAGGTGCTCCTGGCTTGCAGGAGGACCAAGCATCCATTCAGAGGGTAATCGCTCTTGCTTTAACCTGCTTGGATCTGGAGTGCAGTCTTGATGGTGTTCCTGGGGTGTGTGACCAGTGACTCAGAACTTCTGGTGTCTGTAGAGAGGGCACCCAACTAATAGCTCAAGCAGCTGAGAAAACCCCAGCAATTTGGAATGAAGCTCTCTCCATTCTGGAAACAGAGTTCTACTGTGGCAAAGCACTCAAAAGTCAAGTAATTGACTGACAAAATGAGGAAGCCCAGGAAACATAATCAAACCAGATTCCTTTTTTGGGGACAAAAAGGATCAAGGCATGGAATGGGAGGAAGACAGTGAAGTCAGAACTCCTGCATCAAAAGCATCCAAGAAAATATGAATTGGTCACAGACCATAGAGGAGCTCAAGAAGGATGCTGAAAATCAAGTAAGAGAAGTGGGGGAAAAATTGGGAAGAGAAATGAGAATGATGCAAGCAAATCATGAAAAGCAAGTCAACAGCCTGATAAAGGAGACCCCAAAATACACTAAAGAAAACAACACCTTAAAAAACAGACTAACTCAAATGGCAAAAGAGGCCCAAAAAGCCAATGAGGAGAAGAATGCCTTAAAAAGCTGAATTTTCCAGGCGGAAAAGGAATTTCAAAAATTCACTGAAGAGAGTAACTCCTTCAAAATTAGATTGGAGCAATTGGAGGCTAATGACTTTATGAGAAATAAAGATACTATAAAACAGATCCAAACAAATTTTAAAAATAGAGGGCAATGTGAAGTATCTGGTTGGAAAAAACCACTGACCTATAAAATAGATCCAGGACAGATAATTTAAAAATTATTGGACTACCTGAAGACCATGATCAAAAAAAGAGCCTAGACACCATCTTGCAAGAAATTATCAAGCAAAATTGCCCTGATATTCTAGAACCAGAGGGCAAAATAGAAATTGAAAGAATTCACCGATTGCCTCTTGAAAAAGATCCCAAAAAGAAAACTCCCAGGAATATTATAGCCAAATTCCAGAGTTCCCAGGTCAAGGAGAAAATACTGCAAGCAGTCAGGAAGAAACAATTTGAGTATTGTAGAAACACAATTAGGATAACACAAGACCTAGAAGCTTCTACATTAAGGGATCGAAGGACTTGGAATATGATATTCTGGAGGTCAAAGGAGCTAGGACTAAAACCAAGAATCACCTACCCAGCAAAACTGAGTATAATGCTACAGGGGAAAAGTGGTCATTCAATGAAATAGAGGATTTTCAAGCATTCTTGATGGAAAAAACAGAATTGAATAGAAAATTTGACATTCAGATACAAGAAGCAAGAGAAACATGAGAAGGTAAACAGGAAAAAGAAATCATAAAGAACTTATTAAAGTTGAACTATTTACATTCCTACATGGAAAAACAATAATTATAACTCATAAGACTGTACTCAGTATGAGGACAGTTGAAGGTGATATATGTGTGTATATATATGCATACATACATATATATGTATGAATGGGAGGGTCTGTGTATATAAATATATATGTGAGTGTGGGCATATGTATGTTCATGTCACAGAATGAGTTTAATATGAAGAGATGATATTGAAAAAATAAAATTAAGAGGTGAGAGAGGAGTTTATTGGGAGAAGGAGTAAGGAGGAGATAGATTAGGGTAAATTTTCTCATATAAAAGAGGCAAGAGAAAACTGTTACAATGGAGGGGAAGGACAGGAAAGTGAAAGGGAATGGAATAACCTTATTCTCATTGAATTTGGCTTAAGGAGGGAATAACATAAACACTCAAATGGGTATGTTATCCTACATATAGGGGGTTAGGGGATAGGAGGGGGGATGATAGAGGGGAGGGAAGATTGGCGGAGAGGGTAGTAGAAGCAAACATTTGTCAAAAGGGATGGGGTCAAAGAAGAAAATGAAATAAGTGGGGGGCGGGATAGCACGGAGGGAAATATAGTTGGTCTTTCACAACATGACAACTATGGAAATGATTTGGGTGACTGCACATGTACAACCTATATTGAATTGCTTGTCTTCACAGTAGGGGCAGGTGAGGAGGGAGGAAGGGAAAAAATCTGGAACTCCAAGTTTTAAAAACAAATGTTTAAAAAAAGATGTGTTTTTTACACGCAACTGGGAAATAAGATATACAAGCACTGGGATATAGAGGTCTGTCTTGCCCTGCTAGAAAGTTAGGGGGGCTTGAGGGAGGATATAGGGGAGAACGGATTGGGGCAAAGGGTATTCAGTGGGCTTGTTATTTTGGGGGGGGTAGGGGAAAGATGAGGAGAAAAAATTGTGACTCAAAATCTTGTGGAAATGAATGTTGAGAACTAAAAATAAATTAATTAATTAAAATAAAAGAAATACCCACCCCACCAGATTAGCCCCCTACAATCTGACTTTTGACCTTATCATTCCAACAAAATTGCTCTCTCCAAAGTTACCAATGATCTTCTGACAAATCCAATGGCTTTTCTCAATCCTCATTCTCTTTGACCTCTTCTATCTCTATACTATACTTAGTTTAACAGTTACCATGGATTTAATAATCCTCCTGAAGCTGATGATTCTCCAATCTACCTATCCCATCCTTACCTCTCTGTTTACCTCCAGTCTTGCATCTCCAACAGCCATTCAGTCATCTCAAACCAGACGTTCAGTAGATATTTTAAATCCAACATGTCCAAAACTACATTCATTATCTTTCCCCCAAAACCTTCCCTTCTTCCAAATTTCCTCATTACTACAAAAGGCACCACTATCCTCCCAATTCCTCAGGCTCACAGCCTGGGTGTCATCTTCAACTCCTCATTTCACACACCCCTAACATACAAACTTTTGTGAAGGCCTGTCAATTTCACCTTTGACACATCTCTCTAACATGCCCCTTTTCTCCTTTGACACTGCCACCATTCTGGTGCAAGCCCTCATCACCTCACACCTGAACTATTGCAATAGACTGAGGGTGGGTCTGCCTGCAACATGTCTCTCCCCACTCTAGTCCAACCTCCATCCAGCCACCAAAGTTATCTTCCTACAGCACATGTCTGACCATGCCATCTCCATACTCAATAAATTCCACTGGCCCCCTATCATCTCCAGGATCAAATACAAAATCCTGTTTGGCATTTCAAGCCCTTCATAACCTAGCCCACCTTTCCAGTCTTCTTATACTTTTACACCCCCCATGTAATCTTTGATCCAGTGACCTCAGGTCTCCTAGTCATTCTGTGAAAAAAACACTCCATCTCTTGGTGTCAGGCATTTTCTGTCTGTCCTCCATCCCTGAAATGTCCTCTCTTCTCATCTCTGACTCCTGTTTTCCTTCACATTCTAAGTAAAATCTCACCTTCTCCTTCCCAACTCCCTCAATTCTAGTGCATTCCCTCCTTTAATTATTTCCTATTTATCTATATATGGCTCATTTTCATACATTTGCTTGCTTGTTGTCTCACCCACTAGATTGTGAGCTCCTGGAAGGCAGGGATTGTTTGCCTATCTTTGTATCCCCAGAGCTTAGCATGGTTCCTAGTACATAATAAGCACTTAATAAATGCTTATTGGATGAATGACTAAGATCGGTAAGTACATATAGCCCCCTGGATGGAAAATATGGAACACTAATGCGGCTCTTTCATTTTCCTCAGTGACCCACCGCCCTAACGTGATAGGAAAGAGCCCTAAGATGCTGTTGCTCCTTCCATGCTTCTTGGCTCCCCACTGTATCCAAAGCTATTCACCCCACTGTAGGGATGAATCACCAGGATATATTAATTCTCAACTAACAGTCTCAAGGATGACTGTGGAAAATCAGTTGGGATTTAGCAGAAAGTCAATAATGCTGTCTATTACTATTATTCACATCTATGAAGATACTTCTCAAATAAGGAATGCCTAACCATTGACTTCTCACAATGTTTTGTTTCCCTTTTCTGGTTATGAAGAGTCACAGACACACTTCTACTAATACTAACATGACCTCTTAAAGAGCTGAGATTTTGTCAGTATCAGAACTCCCCCCACTGATACAAATCACATCTCCAACTTCATGCCTTAGTAGGTAATTTTCCTAAGCTGCTATTGCCAAAAAATTAACCCCCTAGTAGCCAATAATCTGATAACGAGCATGCCTAGACTTATCCATGTAGTCCTTAGGACAACTGTCACACAGTCCATTATACAGAACACACCGTTGAGCTAGCGGTGTTTATACTCCTCTGGTATTGTTGCCTCCTAGATCATCTCCACACCACCATGAGGCATCCAAGGAGTACTTTTATGGAAGCAATACTGTACGGAAGAAATATAACCAAATATTCATTTTAAATATTGTTTAACTCCTAGAAGTCTATGAATTAAATCCCCAGGATAAAGGTACAGTTAGTATATTATTATACAAATGTAAGCATGAATACCAGAATCATATATATGTATGTATATATACATACATATATATGTCTATACATATAAACACACACACACACACACACATATATATATATAGTCTCAGTATGCACAATACTCAGTTGAAATAGGGATAATAAAAAGATAAATTGTTATACTAAGAATCTAAACAAAACTGTCTTTCCCTGAAAACCCAGACAATAACCTTGCCAGAACTCAGGAGAATCCATCTGTGGGAAATGCAATCAGTTTCTATTTATAGGAAACTCTTCATTTGTGGCAGCCTTTTCCAGTTCAGAAAGATATGTTTAAAGTGTCAGCTCTGTCTGGAATGATCACAAACAGTAATAAACAGGAATTTTAGTGTGAGTGACTGACAGAGTTATATATTAGCAACTCAAGAGGTCCAAATATTGGGTTTATTTAAACTACCATAAAAAAGAATTGGAAGGAAAAAAAACTATAAACAAAACATTAGGTGGAGTGTAAGATTGCTTTCTTCAATAGCTATTCATTGATTCGATATAGAAAGTTTTTAGAAGCATATTTATTTCTTCTAATAAATCCTTACTACATTGAACCCTTCTGTAACTGCCTGCAGAGATACATAGTTTCTGCCCTCAACATTCTTCCAATCTGTAGAAAGAACATCAATACAAATAGATATAATAATTATTATAAGAGAAGTATATACAAAGTGCTATGAGCTCAGAGGAAGGAGAAAACGTTATCGTTTAAGGGAGATCAAGGAGGACTTTATAAAATAGCTGTCATTACAATAGGCTCTTGAAGGTAGGATTTCAATAGGCAAAGATGGGTAATGAAGAACATTTCAATACTTTGCCCAATGTCATTTGGAAATAACTTAAACATTGGGATTTCTACTACTTTCACCACATACTTTTCTTGTTCAGACATATATATGCTTTCTCACCATGCTTTCTTTGTTCTTGTGCCTGTTGTTATACAAAAGCTGTTAACCCTTACTTTTCCCAATGCAGACATATGATAAAATTAACTATTAATTTTCAACTTTTTTTCATAAATAATTTAAACTAGTGAAAAGTATATAAGAAGCTCATATTTTTAAGGGTACATAATTTAAGTATTATGGGGAAGGTACACTGGAAAGGTATTGTAAACATAGTCTCATCACTCCTTTAATCAAGTTTATTCCATTCTTCACATAATAAACACTTGAACTTACATGTCCTTTAAAAGGAAAATGAATAAAGATATAGTTAACTATTTGCATTCATGTAATTTTGATTGTCCTCCTGGAACTACAATAACTTCTTTCAAAGATTTCAAAATTTTCAATTTCAGTATTTCACTAGATTTGTCATACTGATAGGAATACTGCCATTTCCCTTAGAAGGTGCCATTGTTTTAACAGAATCACAGAATTTGAGAGTTGGAGTAGACAGATGTCAGCAGTGATAATGTCCAAGACATACCCAAAAGGAAACTCATTATAACATTTCCAACTAGTGGTCCTTTAGCCTTTACTCCAAAGAAGGAGAACCCCATACTTCTGAAGGCATCTTGTTCTTCTTTTGAACAGCTCTAATTTCTGAGAAGGTTTTTCCTGACATAAAGCTTAAATTTACATCTTTATAACTTTTATCCATTGATATTTATTCTGCTCTTTGGGGACTAAAATAATAAGAATAACCAAACAAGTCTAATTCTTCTTTTATATGACAGTCTTTCAAATATCTGAAGAGATCTCTCTTTTCCCCACTGAGTCTTTTTCTGGCTAAATATTCCTTATTCTTTCAACTGATTATCATATGGCATAGATTCTAACTCCTTTCTCCATTCTACTTGCCTTCCTCTTAATGTTCTTCAGCTCATTAGAGTCTTCCTTTAACTGTGGTGCCCAGAAATTAATAAAATATTTCAAATGAGGAATTATGACTGGAGAATAGAAAGAAACTCAATTCCTTATTCTTGGAAGCTATACCTCTCTTCTGAGAGTCAACCAAACTAAGTATGGGGAAGCTTACCACCAGCAGGTTGGCCCTTGGTAATGAACTTTTGGGCCATGGCAAGCCATGGAATGAAAAGAGAAGTAAAAAATGGTCCTCGGTCTTCTCCCTCTGCAGTAACAATGACAAAGTGACAGGAAAAAGGGTGACGGATGCTAAGAACAACCACTTTTAGAAGGCTATAATTTTAATTCGACTGTTGTCAATATGAGACACTTACTTATACAATGACCATTCACTAGACATATTTCTAGAGAAAACTGAGTCATATCAACCTTCACATTCTCATTATAAAGGAAACCAGAAAGAATAATGAAGTTGCAGTTAAATGAAAAAAAAAAGTCTTTGCCTTTGAGAGTCAAAGAAAGGATTTGGCAGAGTTAGTTCTATTATATGCCCAAAGCAACAAGAAACATTAGTCTATGGGATATTTAGTCATTTCATATTGTAAAAGTGATGTTAAGTACTTGAAAAATTACCACTAAGAAAATAATTTCAGTTTACATACCAACTTCAGTTGCTGAGGATGAAGAATAATTTTTGCTTGGGGCGGGGGGGGGGGAGAGTGGACATGAATACTGATTAGAACAATTTTATCCACAAATTTAAGAAAGGTCAGATCAGAAAATACCTTAGTCAGCAAACATCTGACTTTTCAAATTGGGAGAAATGTCTGCCAAAGACATCTCTGGGTTAGACTATAAATTTGTTTGTAAAATTCCCAGATGGCATTGCATCTCTGGCTATTTTTCCATCAAGCACTGGCTATACCATTAAGAGATATTATAAGAATTTTAAGGAAAGAATTTTTAAGAAAAAACAAATTATGTAATATTTTGACAGAAAAAGACTTGTTACTGATATTACTGATGATAGCTATTGTTGAATCAGCAGTCTGTGTACAGACATAATTAGTAAAAATTGACAATGAGGAATAGATAATGTGTGCAGTTGAAGCAATGCAAATTTTGAACGTCTTAAAAAGTAACTTATGATGTAAAATGGGAAATAAACAATGGAAATGACACTAATTATAATAATTTTGCACAGAAATTTAACCAATGTAGGGGCAGTTAGGTGGCGCAGTGAACAGAGCACCAGCCCTGGAGTCAGGAGGACCTGAGTTCAAATCACGCCTTAGACATTTACTAGCCATGTGACCTTGGGCAAGTCACTTAACCCCAACTGCCTTGCCTCCCCCCCCCAAAAAAAGAAAAATATTTAAATTCGACCAATGTAAATGTATCGTCACAACAATAAGACCAATAGAAACCAAAAAGTTCTTGTCTGCTCTTTAATATAATTTTATGAGTTGTGCACTTATGCACATCACATTCTTTTCTAAGTATACATTTCTTGGTTGATACAGCACTTCTTGAATTTAAGTCACACTAGACATATGCCTTACCCTTCTTAATCTCTTCTCATTGTACACTGGGTTACATGAAAATTTAGCTATTGGAAAATATATTCTGGGTGGGCAGAGTCAAAATGGTGGAGTAGAAGCAAGACCTCCAAGTGGCTCCGGCTTCCACCTTCCCCAATCAATGTAAAAAAGGGACTCTAAACAAACTTTGGAGCTGCAGAACCTACAAAATGACACAGAGAAGCTAACCTCCTGCTGAGGACAGCCTGGCAGGCCAGCTGGAGTTGGCCAGTGCAGTGCTCTGGGAGCCTAGCCCAGCCCCACCCCGAGGCTTTAGCCCCAGAGCAGGCCTGACCAGCCCCCAGTGGCTGGAGGGATTCCAGATCAGCAGCAGCTGTGGCCATTTCCAGAATTATCAACACATAGATGCCAAGGACAAAGTGAGAGGTCAGTGCAGTCTGGACTTTGGAACCCAGTAAGTGGGAGTGCTCGGCTTTTGCCCCCAGGGCGAGAAGCTGCTGAGACACCCAGCACAGCCAGCTCCACATGACAGCTTCAGCTCCTGGCCTGCAGGTGTAGGGGTACCAAGCGATCAGTCTGAGGGGTAATCGCTCTTGCTTTAACCTGCTTGGATCTGGATTGTGGTCTAGGGTGGAGGTCCTGGGGTGTGTGACCAGCTTGCCAGAGTGTGTGGAGGCTTCCAAGAGGGCATCCAACAAATACCTCTGGCAGCTGAGAAAACCCTAGCATTTGGGATGAAAGCTTCCCTGTCTGGCGGCAGAGTCCTACAGTGGCAGAAAGCCCAGGGGTCAAGGGACTGAAGGGCAACATGACCAGGCAAAGGAAACAAAGCAGCCAGAAGATTCCAACATTAGATTCCTATTTGGGGGACAAAAAGGAGCAAAGCATGGAACAGGAGGAAGACAGTGAAGTCAGAACTCCTGCACCAAAAGCTTCAAAGGAAAATACGAGCTGGTTACAGGCCATAGAGGACCTTAAGAAGCAGAGGAGAGAAGTGGAGGAAAAATTGGGAAGAGAAATGAGAATGATGCAAGAAAATTATGAAATGAGAGCCAATGGCCTGACTGAGGAAAATCACACCTTAAAAAACAGACTGACTCAAATGGCAAAAGAGGCTCAAAAAGGCAATGAGGAGAAGAATGCCTTAAAAAGCCGAATTTGCCAGATGGAAAAAAGAATCTCAAAAGCTCACTGAGGAGAATCATTGCTGCAGAATTAGACTGGAGCAAATGGAAGCTAATGACTTTATGAGAAATCAAGATGCTGTTAAACAGATCCAAACAAATGAAAGAATAGAAGGCAATGTGAAATATCTCATGGGAAAAACCACTGAGCTGGAGAATAGATCCAGGAGAGATAATGTAAAAATTATTGGACTACCTGGAAAGCCATGATCAAGAAAGACATTGGAAAGCCATGATCAAAGTAAGAACCTAGAAATCATCCTCCAGGAAGTTCTCAAGGAAAACTACCCTGATGTTTTAGAACCAGAGGGCAAAATAGAGGTTGAAAGAATCCACCGATCACCTCCTGAAAAAGATCCCAAAAAGAAAACTCCTAGGAATATTGTATCCAGGTTCTGGAGATTAAGGAGAGAATATTACAAGCAGTCAGGAAGAAACAATTTGAATACTGTGGAAATACAATCAGGATAACCCAGGATCTGGCAGCTTCTACACTGAGGGATCGAAGGGCTTGGAATATGATATTCTGGAAGTCAAAGGAGCTGGGATTAAAACCAAGAATCACCTACCCAGCTGAGTATCATATTTCAGGGGAAAATATGGTCATTCAGTAGAATACAGGACTTTCAAGCATTCTTGATGAAAAAGCCAGAGTTGAATAGAAAATTTGACATTCAGATACAAGAAGCAAGAGAAGCATGAGAATGTAAACAGGGAAAAGAAATCATAAGGAACTTTTATCAAAGTTGAACTATTAACATTCCTACATGGAAAAACAACAATTGTAACTGATGAAACTTTTCTCAGTATGAAAATAGTTGAAGGGAATAGAAATATATATGTCTATATATGAGGGTATATGGGCATATGAATACATATGTGAATGTGTGTATATATGTTTACAGGTATACATAGATAGAAGGCACAGGACCAATTTAATAGGAAGGGATGATCCTTAAAAGGTGAAATTAAGAGGTGAGAGAGGACTATAATGAGAGGAGATG
This sequence comes from Petaurus breviceps papuanus, assembly GCF_028583685.1. Taxonomy (NCBI): domain Eukaryota; kingdom Metazoa; phylum Chordata; class Mammalia; order Diprotodontia; family Petauridae; genus Petaurus; species Petaurus breviceps. The sequence goes on along the minus strand of NW_027185698.1, from coordinate 43,684,475 downwards.
GGGAGAGACAGAATGGGGTAAACTATCTCATATAGAAGAAGCAAGGTAAAATGCTTACAATGGAGGGGAAGAATAGGAAGGCAAAAGGGAATGGGTCAACCTTATTCCCATTGAATTTGGCTTGGGGAGAGAATGAAATACACACTAAATAGGGTATTTCACCCTACAGGAGAGTAGGGGGGAAGGGGAGAAGATGGGGGATGATGGAAGAAAAGGTAGGCTGGGGGGGAGGGAAGTTGGAAGCACCCACTTTTGAAAAGGGACGGGATCAAAGTAAAGAATAAAACAAGTGGAAGGTGGGATAGGAGGGAGGGAAATATAGTCAGTCTTTTACAATATATCTACTATGGTATTGTTTTGCATTAGCTACACATGTACAACCTATATTGAACTGCTTATCTTCCCAATAAGGGTGGGTGACAAGGGAGGAAGAGAATGAAACTGGAATTCAAAGTTTTAAAATCAAATGTTTAAATATATATATATATATATATGTATATATATATATATATACTATTATTAATACTATTTTACCTGTAATTGGGAAATAAGATATACAGGAACTGGGGCATGGAGATCCACTATGCCCTAGTGGAAAAGTCAAAAGGGGTATGGGAGAAAATATGGGAGAGAGCAGATTGGAGGAGGGGATATCTTGTGGGACTGCTATTTTGGGGTGGTGGGTAGGGGAAAAACGGGGAGAAAATTTGTAACTCAAAATCTGGCAGAAATGAATGATGTAAATCAGAAGTTAATAAAGCATTTTAAAAAAAGAAAATTTAGCTATTTAGAAAATGGAATATTTGAATTTGTAATCATATAGTATCCTTGAGAAAATATTTGTGTCCTATCAGAAAAATACAGGAAAAAAACCAGCAACACAATGTGACTCAGATAGAACACAATTGTGAAGGACAAGTAAAGAAACTAGGAGTTTTAGAATGGATAAGAGAAGACTAAGTGAAAACATGACAAAATTAAAGGGGTGTTATTTGGAAGATGAAGTGAATTTATTCTGTAGGACTTCAAAGGGGTATAACTACAACTTTTATTATGGTATTATAAGAAAGAGGATTTCGATTCAATATAAGGAAAAACATCCTAACAACTAGAATTGTCTAATAATAGAATGTCTTGTGAAGCACTGATTTTGCTGTCAATTCAATAAGAATTTATTAACCACTAATTATGTGCCAGGCACTGTGGTAAGTGCTGTCATTGGAAGTGTTCAAGCAAAAGCTGAAGGACCATTTATCAAGGTTATCATTGAGGGGATTTGTCATTTGGGTAACAGGTTGTACTAAATAACTTCAAATGCCAAGTCTATGATTCTGTGATTCACACTGATTTCTATAGTCATGTCAAATATGCTAAGTGCATACCACTACTCAAAAGTCATATAGTACAACCTTCATTTGAACAAGAATTCTCCCTACAACACCAGTGTCAAACTCAAACAGAAATGGGGGCCACTAATCCATACATAAGAATCCCTGCAGACCATCTATTGACTTAGTTTTAAAATGTGATATTATTTATGTTATTGTATTTTAACTTATGCTGTTAAATATTTCCCTATTACACTTTGATCAGGTTCAGATTGCACTGGCAATGTTGTGGGCTGTGTGTTTTACACTTGTGTCCTACAATATTACTGATGGAAATTCCACTTTTGGATGACGCTAAATCTCTCTTCTCTGCAATACCCTTCTGTTTTTTCCTAATTCTGGGGCCAAGTGTAAGTCTAACCTCTCTTCCATTGGACTGCTCTTCAAATACTTGAATATATCTGTCATTCCACAGAGAAAAATCCCCTGTTTATTCAATCAATCCTATTCAATTCAACTCATGTTAATAAACATTTATTAAGTGCTATTACTATATGTACACGACATGGTAGACACTGAAAGATACAAAGACAAGAACAAAATAGCCCCTGCCTGAATAAATTTTACATTCCACATGTATACTACAAATATAAGAAAATACAAACTAAATTGGAAGACAGAGTATTAACAATCAGGGAAAATCTGAGCCTAGATGGAAGATAAGGATTCTAATATCCAGAGATCATTCAGAAGAGAGATTCAAACTGTAGACAGAGATCTGAACGTCATTCCACAGAAAGAATACTTGAGCCCATGAGACTTCATGAAATCCCTTAAGAGAGAAAAAAATAAAAGTATACCTAAGGGTTATGCATGTGTACCAAGGGATATGCATGTTAAAGAACTAGGAAATGGATGATAATCTAGAAAGAAGCCTGCAGAGAAAGCAATCATTTGTGTAGAAAGAAAACCAGGCAAAGGAAATGTCATAGACAGCAAAGGAAAAGATAGTATTCAAGAATTTAATAATCAAAAGAGATCAAATAGGATGAGGTCTGAGAAAAAAAACCATCAGATTTAGCAGCTAAAATGATTCCCAATAACCTTGGAAACATCAGTTTTAGTCAAATGATGGGATTGAATGCCACATCACAAGGGGGTGAAAAGTGAATGGGTAGTGAGGAAATTGAAGTAGGTAGATCTATGGCATGGTTTCCAGTGCTTTCGCCATCTTAGTTGTCTCTCTCTGAGCAAGCTTTCATGTAGATTACCTTTCATCAAGATCCTTGGCACCACCATGGAAAGAATGTACTACCTTGTATTTGCTTAGACTGAATTCTACTTTGTTATTTCTTGCCTATATGTTTGTTTGGGTCTTACTTCTTTATGCCTCTTTGCATCACATCTTACCCTTATAATATCTCTTCAACTAGAGTCATTTCTGAATTCAGATAATATGCTGTTTCCTATCCTTCTGTCTTTCCTATCATTAAATTCAATCTTTCTTTAGAGAAATTCAAAGTACAGCAAACAACATTCCTTCCCAAACGACACAAGTTGCATTTCATGTTCATTGAACAAAGGGTCAACAGCTGGACAGGTATGATTGAAAGACATAATTCTCTGCCATTAGTCTTTCTAGAATAGGAAAGGAATGACATCACCATGATCCTTATACAAAAGCAGTCTAAGGACAATTTCCCATTACATGGTGGTATCAGATTGTTAGGAAGAAGGGACATTATACAACCATGAAATACTACTAACTAAATGCTTTTGTGCTATTATCTTTACCTTCCTTTAAGAGTTTTATGTCATTTTTGTTCAGAATGCTTCATAATAAGGCAGGTAGATCCAGTAAATGTTAGCAACAGTACCTAATATATTATTAGATCAGATGAGTTTACTTAAGTGCTTCCTTCCCCAGATGAGATATACTGTATCAAGATGTCTAGGTTTAGCCCCCAAAATAAAGCACTGCTCTCTGAACTAAACCAAGGATGACTTTTTTTAAAAGGATCAAAAAAATTGGACTCAAAGATAGTACTCAGAATAATCTCATCCTGCTAATATTATCTCATAGTCTTCCCTTCCATATACTCCATTCTCAAGCCAAACCAGTCAACTCTGTTCCCTGACAGTACCCTACATCTTCTTGCTTTTGTACCTTTGCTTATGCTAGTAAAAATATTTGCAGTGTTTACCCTTCTCTTCTTCATCTGTTCAATTCCTCTTTCTTCTCAATGGAAAATGATCTTCTTATCCCTTGGACCTCATGTTGCACTCTAGTTCCATTTCACTCAAGGACTTAAAATGCAATATTATGTGCTATAACTATCTATATCTATATTTTATACCTTCCTAGACTCTAAGCTCCATGAAGGCTTTGTACTGTATCTTATATAGACTACTGTATCTATAGTGTTTTACACAATATCTATCAATTCTATACACAGAAGTCATTTAATTCTTAATAATTGCTGAATGAGTGAATATTTTAATATGTGATCATTGTTATTAATATTAATGGTGATAATGGTAAAGGACCAATACATCGATCAACAAATATTGTTTACTGGGCATTTTATTTGTGTGTGTATACATAAACATATATATACATACATATGTATACACATACATACTGTATTAGAAGCTGGAATAAGATATATAAATATCTTAAGATTTTATTTCCAAACTTCAAGTAGCTAACAACCTCGTGGGGAAATAAGGTGGATACATATGAAAGAGAACTAGAAATATATGGTAGCTAATTAAAATAATAAATTACAATTCCATGGTACTTTGCTGCTTACAAAATGTTTTTCTCACAGAATAATAGAGTGGAAAGAGCCCTAGGTCTGGAGCTTGAGGAGCTGGTTGTGAAGTCTTCCTTGCTCCTTACTACCTGAGAGACCTTAGGTAAGTCACTTAACCTCTCTGGACCTCCGTTTCCTCAACTAGAAGATGAAGATATCAGGCTTGATGACCATCTAAAGGTGCCTTCCAGTGCTCAAGCTCTGTTATACTAAGCTCCTGTGCCTTAGAGGCAGAATGTGAAGGACTTCTCCCTCTTATGGCCTCCACCTTCAGCATATGGAAATTACCAGCCAAGCCTAGTCACACCTTTTCTCCTCCCATCAGGCAGTTTCTATTTCCCAATAACACTGCCTTCAACTCTACCCTCATAAAGAGCTTTCTCTGGTATATGGGAAATAGGGAAATGATAACTAAGTAAAAAAAAAAAAAACTGATAGCACAGCCTTGACCCAGACAACAAACTGTTACTCTGACTCATTTTTAGCCAAAGTTAAAGTAAAAACAAAGTATCTAATTTCACTTTAATTTGTTTATTAAAAGTTTATTATTAATTTATTATTTATTATTTTTTATTAATTTATTATTATAAAAAGTTTATTAAAAATATTAATAATCAAAACTGTAACATTAGTTCTAGATTTAGACCATTCTCCAACATAAAGAAAACTCTGCACTCAGACTATGGCCTGAACCTAAGTTCTTTTTGTATCTCTGATACTAATACCAAAAACTATGTTCACAAGTGAGAAGGCATATGTCTCCAAAACAATTAAGAGTGATCCTTTTTTATCAAATGGGTCCCCTTTGACATTAATTAAAACAGCAAAAGTACACAACTTCAAAGAACAAAAGGCAAGATAGAAAGGAGGGAAATGGAGCTTCACTAGCTGCCTGAATTCTTAGTAAAGAAAAAAAGTTCACCAGCAGTGGGACATTCCCCATATTATGATCATAATTGTCCCATCTACCTTAGTAGAAAAGAAGACAGCCCAACCATCTTGACATAATCTAATTTTGCTTACCATCCATCTTTTCTACTCTCAATATCTCTCTCCCTTACATCTGCCATCATTGTTATCACCACTTCAGTCAGATGCAGCTACTACAGTGTTCAGTTCAAAACTCCTGCACCTGAGACTTTTGATTACTGTTCTGAATCCCAGTATAGTGTAACTACATCCAGCTATTAATGGTTCCCAGCCACACCTGACTGAGAACTCTCCTAGCCTCATGCACACCTTTGAGAGGGTAATCTAAAGATTCTATTATGAACCATGGAACTTCAATTCCCTTCATGCTATTTCTCTTAGTTGGAGACTATTACACTAAGATCCTATGAATCTTATAAGGTAGTCTGAATCATCATCCTTACTGAACAACACATGAAGAACCTGCAGTTGAGACAGGTTAGGTGTCTCAGGTTAATCTGCCCAAAGTTATACTGCTAGTGAATGGTAAAGCTGAGATCTGGATGCAAATATTTGTACTTCAAGTCTAGTGCTCTTTCCACTATAACTTTCAAATAAATCAGGAAGAGGGCCAATTCTCAGCAAAATCAAGAACTGTTTTTTAGGCTCTCCCACCTATACTGGGTGAAGTATTTTAAGATATAACAATAATAGCTGTTCAAATTCCTATAAATGCTCTAAAGCATACACTTTCTTTACAATTACTCTGTGTAGAAGGTAGCGCAAAAATTATCTGCATTTGACAGATGGAGAAACAAAAGCCTAGTGACTTGAACAACTCATGATTCCCAAGTGAGGGGTCAAGATGCAAATCAATGTCATTGGCTTCCGAATCTACTGTACTTTTAGCTGAACTACTCTACCAATTGAGTATTATGGCAAGAAATGCGATGGCTCTTTAAAGAAGGAAAAGATCACTTCCAGATAGGATGGGAAGGGAAGACTGTGGAGAAGGTGAGGCTTGAAGGTTCTCTAAAGAGTGTGTAAGACTTTAACTGAGAGGAGGATGTAGAGCATTGCAGGCGAGAGTAGGAATATAAGCTAAGAAGGAAGGAAAGTTCAACATGTGTTCTGATAACAATGAGTTAGTCTGAGGAAGCAAGTTGTTGCTTGCTGGAAAAAACAACATGTAGTATGAACAAGTAAAGAGATCAGAGGAGAACCTGTCTAAGGTTAGAAGGGGCAGTACTTCAGGAGTAGCCACGGTGTTTGGAAATAGACCATTTCCTCCATGTGTAACAGAAGATGGTTTTCATAGGTTCACAACATCTACCAGAATTAGAACTGCTTATCTGAATTGTACTAGATCCCTGTTATCTAGAAAGGATAGCCAACAGGCGGTCATCATATGATACAGAAATGTAGATTCAGGCCCAAACCTGAAGGACTTTGAATAATAGGGTAAGGAGTTCAGACTTTATCCTATTGGTAATAAAGAATCACTAAAAATTGTTGATTAGGAAAGTTACATGAAGAAAGGAGTGTTGATATAATAAGATAAGGGGCATGTGGTAGAAAAGTTGGAGTTGGTTGGAAAGACCACTTGGCATGGACTCATAAAGCATAAATCAGTCTTCTCTAATTCCTCTCAGCCAGAAGTGATTTTTCCCCCCATAAACTCCGTACTCATACATTTTTACTCTTTTAATTTATGCATTCTCTCTAATTAGACTACAAATTTCTTGAAAACAGAGATAGATTTGTTCTTCAGAATAATCTAAAATACATGGATATATACATATATGTGTTATATACATATGTGCGTGTATATATTATATACATACATACATATACATTGCATGTATGTACTTATATGTTATGGAGGAGAATGTTGCCAACAAAACTACCAATCCACAAATATTTACTGCATGATTTGCATGTATAAGTCATTATACTATAGTCACAAGTTAGGGAAACTAAGGAATGGTTCCTAATCTTGAGGAATTTATAGGCTAGATGGAGAAATAAGGCAAACACACATGAAAAAATAATTAACAGTACTAGGAAATCATAATAACAACAAGGGAATAGAATCTTAGAATTGGAAGAAATCTGAAAGGTCATCAAGTTCATTCCTATATCCTGATATATCCCCTCTACATAATCCCTTACTGTCTGCCATCCAGTCTTTGAGCTTTCCCAACTTCTTGACAACACTATGAGGTTAGTAGTTTGAGTATTATTATCCCCTTTTTACATCTGAGAAAACCTAGCCTTAGAGGGCCTAAGTGGTAAGCTTCAAGTTACTCTCAATAGTAAACTTACAATTCCCATTAGAAGTTGAATTCTATCAGCTTCCTACAAAAGAAGTAATTTCCAGTACAGGCATACCTCATTTTATCGTGCTCCGCTTTATTGTGCTTTGCAGATAGTGCATTTTTTACAAATTGAAAGTTTATGACAATTCTGCATCAAGTGAGTCTATAAGCACCATTTTTCCAACAGCATGTGCTCACATCGTGTCTTTGTATCACATTTTGATGATTCTCACAATATTTTAAACCTCATTTTTATTATATATGTTATGGTGATCTGTGTTCGGTGGTTCTTAATGTTACAACTAAAATTGTTTTGGGGCACCACAAACCACACCCATATAAGACTGAAAACTTAACGAACAAATATTGTGTGTTCTGTTCCCAGTCTCTCTTTTCCTCTGGCCTCCCTATTCCCTGAGACACAAGAATATTGAAAATAGGCCAATTAATAACCCTACAATGGCCTCTAAGTGTTCGAGTGAAAGGAATTTCAATTGGGAATCAATTGATGTGGAAACTTCATTATTGCCTGATTTTAGGACACTCCCACAGCTACCCCAACCTTCAGCAACCACCATCCTGATCAATCAGTAACCATCAACATTGAGGCAAGACTCTCCACCAGCAAAAAAGATGACAATTCACTGAAAGCTTAGATGATGCTTAGCCTCAGATGATGCTTTTTAGTATTTTTTAATTAAGGTATATGCATGGGATTTTTTTAGACATAATACTATTGTACACTTAAGAGACTGCAGGATAGTGTAAATTTAACTTTTATATGTGGTGGGAAATGAAAAAATTCATGTGACTCTCTTTATTGTGATATTCACTTTATTGCAGTGGTCTTGAACTGAATCTTCAATATCTCCAAACTATGCCTGTCCTCAGTATGCTATTCTTAAAGCTTTTATAAGACCATCCAGAGGAAAACATTTTAAAAATCTGTCTAACAAAGTATCTATTACTTCCTAGCCATCATTATAATAAAAGGGAAAGGTACCTATAATAAATTATAAACTAAAGTTAGAAAGACTGTAAAAACTTCTTTCCAACATGACTTTTGTACATGTGCACAGACAAGAGCTCCCTGTTACCGAATACTGTACGGCAGATGACTCCTCTGGCTAAGATCAGCCCGACTTGGACAGCAGCTGGCTGGCAGGTACATGTTCAACTGTCTGGCTAACTGCTGATTCTCCCTCTGGGAAGGCAGTACAGACACAATGTCAATGAGTTCTGGACCCAAATTTTCCTGTAAAACTTTAACTCCTTTGTGCATTATAGTACACTATCCATTAAGTTATTTTCTTCCTAAAGAATTCTTGTGCAATTGGATTGCTCATTTGAACAAATGCTTCAGTAGAGCTTTGAGCTCAGCCATAATTTGTAAAGAAATGAGTCTCTTATGGGACTCCAATTTGTTTAAAAGGATGAATATATCTTTTTTTCTTATTATTAATAAGAATCCTCACTATAATGAGAATAGCAATTAATAACAATCAACCCTCAATGCTGAACCCAGTGTTTTTATTTTATGAAGCTCAAAGTCTTTCAACACTTCTCTTCCTGATTTGGCAAGGAACATGGGATGGGGGTGTCAAGTCAAGAGGGAAAGGGAAATAAAAAGGCTTTTCCTTCATCAAGGCTGCAATAAAGAATAAATTCTAATTTAAAATAATTAAACAACTTCCATCTGGAATCTCAGCCAGCACTTGGCCACTACACTTTCTGACTGAAATCAGTCATTATTAGAGTGGAATATTTTGCCTACTTTCCATCTGGATCAAACTACAAACATGAAGCCAAATTTCCACTGTTCATAAGCAATAGTTTGAATAAAGCTAATTCGGGAAGGACTGTTATCAGAAACATGGAAGTGTGATTAGCAAGTTGCAAAGGTAAAAGGAGAAAGAAAAAATAAGAAGGAGGTAGGGGAAAAAAAAAAACAAAAAAAGAGGAGGAAAAAGCAGAACTAGGAGTTAGGAGACCTGAGATCTAGTTCCTGACTCTCCTAGTAATTCTGTGTGACCTTGGGCAAGTATGTTCCCCTCTCTGAGATTCAATTTCCCATCTGTAAAGATAAATAGATTAGATTGGATTGCATAATTTCTAAGGTCTCTTCAAACTCTAAAGTTCTACATAATACTTTACAGGTACTTTAATGCTTTAAGGTTACAAAGTACTTTCACATGAATTCTACATATAAGGTAGGAAGTACAAGTATTTTCACTATTTTGTAAATGAGAAAGCTATAGATCAAAGATATTAATGTCAGAAGGCAGTGGAAAGAGGTATGGTGTAAAGATAGAGCATACTTTGAACAATGAATTATACTCCAAAAATGATATAAAGATATCAATAATTACACATTTGACTAGAAAAGTGATTATGGTCAGTTATAGCAAGAATGAGTAATAACAGATAGGCTGTCTTATTTCATCTGTTTTTACTAATTATATTATCTAATATCTATAGGATACTAAATAAACCACTCAACTACTAGGTCTGTACCCAAAAGAGATCAAAGAAAAAGGAAAAGATTCTACATGAAAAAAAATTTAAAGCAGCTATTTTTGTGGTGGCAGATGATTGGAAATTGAAGGGATGCCCATCACTTGAGGAATGGTTGAACAAGGTATGGTATAAGATTGTGCTGGAATACTACTGTGCTATAAAAAATGAGCAAGATGCTTTTTTTTAAACAAAAAAAAACTAGAAAGAATTGTATGAACTGATGCAAAGTGAAGTGAGAAGCACCAGGAGAACATAGTACATAGCATCAGCAATACCATACAATGATCAACTGTGAATGACTTGGTTAATCTCACTAATACAACAATTCAAGACAATTCAGAAGGTCTTATAATGAAAAAATGCTATTTATCTTCAGAGAAAGAACTGATGGAGTCTGAAGGAAGATTGAAGCATACTTTGTTTTTAACCTTCTGTATTTGCTTTGGTTTTATTGATTGACTGATCAGTATGTGTTTTCTTTTACAACATGGCTAATATGGAAATACTCATTGTATGATTGCACATGTTCTTTATGTAGTTGCTTTCATTTTCGAGGGGGGAGGGTAGGGAAAAGAGGGAGAGAGAATTTGGAGCTCCAAATTCTAAAAAATAAATGTAAAAATTGTTTTTACATGTAATTGGAAAAAATGATATATAATTTTAAAAATACATAATAAACATTACATTTTAAAACTAAATCAATATGTGTACCACAGGGATCCTTATGTATGGAATAATGATCCTCCTCTCTATTTGAATTTGATCTATTTGAATCTGGTCTAGAGAACTTTAAAGATCCTTTTCACCTTTAAATCCTATGAAAAATATGGTTAAAGGCTCTGTTCTTTGTTGAGAGAGCCCTTGTAAAAAGTGGTTCTTATGTCTGTGAATTGAGTACCCTTATATGTCTTATCACTGGCCTTGGCCCTTCAAATTCTCCATCACCACCCCTACTATCCAATTTTAGGCACCAGGAGATACTACAATTAAATTCTAGTTATGTCTGTCCTTAAGAAAGGATAACAGATAGCTACAGGTCATTCCTATTTCAATGCACTAAACATTCTCCATATGAGAAATAAAAACCAAAGAACCAGCTATATCCACAGAAAAAATAGTAACAAGGTTTGACAAGTTAATTTGCCACAGTATTTTTGGACAGAGATATGCTTGTATTTTTTTTCTACTATGTTTGGTTTTAATAAGTCCTTTTATTAAAATTTCAATCAGATTCTGTAACACCAAGGTAAAATGAACTGATGAGGCTGCCGCCTCCCCTATCTCTTTGGCTCATCTCTTTAAAGACTGGCACCGTATTTCCTTTCTGTAGTTTTTGTTCTAATAGGTATTTCATTTCTATGCAGTATCTCTAATATTTTTACTCTTATTTCTTCCAAGAAAACTGTTATGGCATTGGCTTAAAATCAAGACAAAAATCCATATAGTAATGGATGTCTGTGTGACTTTGCTAGCACTGTGATCTATGTCTAAAATGCTCTTCCTGACTCTCTGCCTCATATCGTGGCTTAATGAAAGAACAGTGGATATCTAGTCAGACAACCTGGAGTACAATCCCAGATCTTCTAGTTATTAACCAAAGACTAGAGTTAAGTGAATAACCTTAGATAAATAATGTCCCTTTGCTAGACTTCGGTTGCTTTTTTTTAATCTATAAAATAAAGGTCTTGGACTAGATTATTTATGCAGCTCCTTCCAGCTCTAAATTCCTATAATGTTAACATCTTACCCATCCCTTAAGGCCCAGTTCAGATGCTTTGCCCTCTCTAGAGTCTTCTCTGACAATCCTATCTTCCTCTTCCTCCTCCCACCTCCCACTAGAAAGTAGTATTTCTGTGGTCAAATTATAAATAAAGCTGTGGACTAGATATTTTCTCTCATCCTCAATGACCTCTTGAACCTCTCCAAAATAGAAATTACATGCCAGAGATAAAGCAATTTCACATGTCTTTACGGTCCAGGACAATGTTTTTTAAACTGTGGGTTGAAACCCCTTATAGGGGTGTGAAAAATTTGGCAACAGTAAAAGGTTTCTGAATGTGCAACAAGCAAAAATTAATTCAAAATCAAACATGTAATGAATACAAAGTGTTTCTGGTAGTGTTTGCCCATGTTACATCATACAACTTCATTGCAGCCTTGGTTCTGAACACAAAGCAAGCACACTTTGCACTGCACATGCCCTTGGGCCACACAATGCCAACAAATGCTGCTGAAAGGAGTCACAAGTGGAAAAAGTTTAAGAAGTTCCGGTCTAGGACACCAAGAACTACGAGAAGGTGAAAATTCCATGAACAAATGACTAATTCAAGTTCACTAAGGATGCTTCTTCCATTTCAGCAAGGGTGAACTAGTTGACCTAATCCATGGACTTGCAACACAATGAAATCTCAGACACCGATCTTCACCTCCTCTCCAGGGCTGAGGAGATTCAAATTCCAAAATGCAGAAGTTTGCAGAAATCATAATAGCTAACATCACAGAAGTGTTCTGTACTAAAACAGAACTCTTCAGGAAAGCAGAGGAACAGAGAAAAAGGTGCAGGACACATGTCTGGGCTTGTATAGAGCTCAACTCTCTACCCTGACCCCTATTTTCCTCCTAGTGTTATGGACATCCAAACTCCAAATGGCAGAAATTTGTCCAGGCTGCCATTAGCAGCAATGTGGCAGTTTTCTGTGGGCCAAATAACTGAGGAGCAGAGGAAACAGTTCAGGACACCAAGTGTGTGGAGGAGTCTGGGTCCTGTGTGATACTATACCAAACCTAAGAGAAAGAGTTTGGTATCAAAATGGAGTTAGTTCAATTCTCCCAAAACTCACTTAGGGCAGATACTGAGACTGAGGAACTGGAAACTGATCAGTGTGAGAGGAGGCTAAGATGCTCTGAAATCCAAGTCCCAGGGAAAACACAGAGGGGAGAAAGCAAAAAAGTTAGCAAAAAGGGAATATATGAGAAAAAAAGACTGAAATTACCAAAGATCTTGAGAAAGAAAACTCAAATACCTTGGACATAAGCAATAAATGAACAAGGAACACATTTCCAACAGAAGAAAATATGGCGTGCAGATCTAGTAACCAAATCCAGACATCTATGAATAAATAATGCAAAACAAAGATAAATGATTGAACATCTGATGAGGTAGCAGATACCATGGATATTAAGGAGCGCATGAATCTACAACACATTATTCCTGAGTGATTTAAAAGAGAAATGAGAAGTGTGAAGGCAGAATTTGTGGTCCATACAGCAGAAGTAATTGGCAGAATAAAAAACTTGAGTCCACAGTGCAAAGTCTGACCAAAGAAACAAAAAAGAAGATAACTAATTGGGAATGCAAGTACACAGAAGCAAAGAACAATTTGGAAGAAAAGAAGCAAAAGCAATAACATTAAAAGAAAACATACTTTCTATACAAGCAAAACACATTGATCTTGAGTACATGATGCCTAAAGACAATTTAAGAAGAATATGATATATCAAAAACCTGAACACCATAATACAAGAAATAACATAGGAAAACTGCCCAAAATTTCTGAGTACATAAAACAAAATGCTAAAACCAAAAGAAAACAGAGATTACCTCCTGAAAAACAAACAAACAAACAAACCACCCGAGGCTGTAAACTTTAAGATACCTAATGGTTAAATTGAACAATTCTACTGAGGGAAAAAAAAAATTCTGCAGGCAACAGGGAGAAAGACCTTCAAATACAAAGAAAAGGAAATGTGAATAACACAAGATTATTCTGCACCCACAAGAAAATACAGAAGGAAATAGAATAATGTGTTCTAGAGAGTTCAGGATGCAGCCCAAAATGACCTACTCTGCAAATCTGAGCTTAACCATAAATGAAAAAAAGACAGTGTTTAAAACAATCTTAGAAAGAAAAAAAAAAAACAGACCTGAAGTGATTATTTGCTTCTCAGACATCTCTGACAATAAAAATGCAAGAGGAGTGAATGACTACAACAGCCAAGAAAAACAACAGACAACAGAGAGACTATTACAAGACTTCTTTCCAAATGTACACAAGGAGACAGGGGTGAACCTGGAAGACAAGTAGAGTTGATGGAAGAGAGGTAAGGCTAGAGCATTATGAACTGAAACTTGTGGTACACAGCCTACAGATGAATCATTTGTGTGTGTGTGTGTCCTATCACATGTAGAAATTGAATTTTCTGGGAGTGAGGCATAATGGAGAGTGAGGGAACTGTTAGAAATAATCTTCTTATCAAGAATTCCACCTGGTCATGAGTAAATTTAGAAAAAAGAATTTATTTCACATCATTTAATACAGGTGACTTAGCCTCTAACCCATGATCAAAAAGGCCAAGTGCAAGCACATGTTACAAAGCACACATTATACTAGTTATAAAAGCCCTTTTATACTATATACAAGTTACAAAAGCCCATCCAGATTCCAATTTCCCACCTTGACTCACATTAGTCAGCATTCCAGGGTTCACTAAATCCCACCCCTTGATTATATTTTCTCATTTCCACATTTCAATTTCCCCTTCCCTTCTCCTCTTCATTGTTCCTTATACTTAAATAAAGGAAAGGCCAAAAATGCTTATAGTCTCCTCCCCTAGTCTACATCAGATAGCATGAGAAAAGATTTTCTTCAATTGCTAAGAGAATTGACAAAAGCATGAGTTTGAAGATTCCAGGATATCAGTGATAAAAGTCCCATTATCTAAAACTAGGTCTGGGTTTATGGACCATCCTCATCCTTTGTGAATGAGACCTGACCTGGCAGTTCTTTTGATATACAGGAAGAGGCCTTTTCAGAGAGTAGATAGATAGATAGATAGATAGATAGATAGATAGATAGATAGATAGATAGATAGATAGATAGATAGATAGATAGATAGGTAGGTAGGTAGATAGATAGATATAGATAGATACAAGAAAGTAGTAGATATGCTGATTTTTAGGTAGCCAACATCCCCCACTGCCCTCTACAAGAAGTTTTATCTCACACATTAGCCATCAGTGTGAATTATAATTTCTGTGGAAACAAAATTCAATCATACCTTACATGAACTGAGCTCTACAAGTTAGTGGCAGAACCTCCTTAGAGGGGAGAACCCAGAATGGTTACCTGAGAAGTTTTGAATCAATGAGGAGTGCAGAGAATAGAGAGGAAGTAGGTAAGTATAGGGACCATGAACCAGAAAATGAGAGTCTAGAGGAGACAAAAAGGGGGGATAGTTAATGAAGAGAGTGAGGGAGAAAAGTCTCCTCTGCAAAGAGATGCAGAAAATGAAATTTAAAAACTAATAAATGGGACTAGATAAAGGGGAAGAGAGGAAGGAGGATTCAATTTGAATGAGAGGGAAAAAAGGGAGAGAATTAGAAAAATGCTTGAAAGAAAAGGGAAATAACAAGCAAGACTCTAAAGAAAAAAATAAACAAAATTTGGGGGGAGAACCACTGGGAATAGGGCCACTTAAAAAAAAAAATTAAGCTTAAAGGAACTGAAGAGGCATTGTATTTTGTTTACAGAGGAAGAGAGAAAAAAATCATTACTCAAAAACCATCACACTAAAGAAAAACTGAGGAAAATGCAAACCAACCTCTTATAACTTTAAACATAAATGGATCAAACAATCCAATAAAACAAAAAAGGTGACAGATTGAATAAGAAAACAAAACCCCACATTGTGTCACTTACCAAAAAAACCCCACATTTATAAAACAAAGAAAAACAGAATAAAATTGAAAGGTTGGGGGAAAAAAATTACTTTGTATCAAGTGAATAAAAAAAAAGAGCAGGAATTGCAATCATGCTATCTGGCAAAGCAAAAACAAAAATTCAAAAAATAAAAAGACAAGGAAAGTACATTATGCTGACAGGAACCACATACAACAAACCAATATCAGTATTAAACATATATCACTAGTAAATGTATAACAGCCAAATTCATAAAGGAAATATTAACTGAGCTAAGAGGATGCAAAGACAATAACAGAATAGTATTAAGAGATTTCAACTTCCTTCTTTCAATTTCGGATAAGTCTATAGAAAGTTTTTTTTTTTAAAAAAGGAAAACAGAACAGAAAAATTGTTGGAGAAACAAGAGGTAAAAGATGGTATCTTCTAAATGGAACTATAAAAGAATATATCTATTTCTCAGCACTATATGGAACTTTAATGAAACTTGACTACATATTAAGGCACAGAAATATTGCAAACAAATATAAAAAGGCAGAAATACTAAATACATCCTGTATAGATAACAATGCAATAAAAATAATCATTGTTTGAGTAATCACAGACCAAAGATATATATTCAAATGAAGTCTTAACAATGAAATCCTAAATACTGACAGAGTGAAAACACAAATCATAGAAAGAAATTGATAATTATGTGAAAGAAAATTATAATGAAACAATGTAACAAAATTTCTAGGATGCAGCTAAAGGAGTCCTTGGAAGAAGTAGTATTTCTTTCATCTGATTACCTAGTACTTTATACTTTTATTCAATTATTCAAAGGAGAAATAAATATTGTACAGCTCTAAAATTGTATTTATAATTAGTGAACAAATTGGACTACAGCCACAATACTCACTTTGGCCAGCTTCATGATTGATACTAAATCATAAATAGCCAACCAATCATATAAATCATTAAGAGAAATGAAATATATAGGTCATGCCAGGGTTCAATTCATTTTAAAAGCAAAAATATGAACTCTGTAAAAAAAAAAAAAGCAAGCTCTCTGCATTGTTTCCTAATATGTCACTAATTCATGGTGAAGAGTCAAGGCTTAAGTTTTCTTTTCCTCTTTTTGTAATGAAGATAACATCTTTCCTCTGTTATCACAGTATATTTTAATGAAGACATCATTGCTATGAAAGTGTGTGCCACAGCAGGCACTTCTGCTAGAGCCTAGGGCAATTTTCCTGAGGGACAGACCTGCGATGCTTCAAAGGAAGATGAAACTCCTGATTGGATGAGGAAACCTATGAATTAGTGAGCTGCAGACAGCATATGTGAGAGAGAGATGTGACTTGAGGCTGTTGGAGGGATTTCCTTTCATTGACCTTTAATTTCACAATGTAACCTTTTATGTTTAAGACCCTTATTCATTGGAGCTCACTGTAGCACATGATGTAAGATATTGATCTAAACCTGGTTTCTACCAAAATGCTTTCTAGCTTTTCCATAAGTTCTTGTCAAACATGGAATGCTTCAATTAGTAGTTTGATCTTGTATTTATCAATGTCAGGATTATTGTATACATTTGCTTCTCTGTCTTCCTTTCTAATTCTGTGGCATTGATCTATTTTTTAACAAGTACCAAACAGTTTTTATGATTATCATTTATAATTGAAGATCTAGTAATGCAAGCCCCTCCTCCCTTCAGTAATTTTTTCCTGAATGGAAAACTCTTCTCTCTCTCTTCGTGTGTGTGTGTGTGTGTGTGTGTGTGTGTGGTGTGTGTGTAAAATTTCCCCTCCATGTACACATGTATAACCTATATCTGATTGTTTGCCCTCTCAGGGAGGGAAGAGAGGAGGAAGAGAATTTGGAACTCAAAACTTAAAAAAAATATTCACTGATAACTTTTAAAAATTATTTCCCTTTATATTCTAGGCCTTCGATTTTTCTTTTTTGAATTTAACGAACACCAAACTCACAAAAAAGAGAACATTTCTACATACAAAGTAGAACAGTAAAAGAGGATTATAGGAAAACCACAAACCTCTCATCAAATTCAGTTTGCTTTAAAAAAAATACAATAAATTCAAAATGTTACTTTCAAAGATGTCCTGTTTGTCTGTTTCTCCCTTCTGTTCTCTTAATTATATTTTAAAATGCTTCAATGACATTCTTTTATTTCTTTTCTTTTTCCTTTTGGCAACATTATTGCTAGCTCCCACATGGCCCTGAAATTTGCTCTCCTGCCCAAATAAAAAAGGGAAAAGCATAATCCATGTAATAAATAAGCATAGCCAAGCAAAACAAATTAGTTCTTTTGTCCTTCCAAATTAATGTTGTTATTTTATCTAGTTCTGAAAAGTAACATCTTTGTAGTGTGATTTGTATGGCACTAAATCTGTAAGGAACAACTTTTAAAAAATTATATCCTGCAGTCTAATCATAAACTATGAATCTCTCCATTTCTTTGTTTTCTTTGCTGGTGGGTGGCCTCCTCCATTAGATTATAAATTCCTTGAGAACAAGGACTGTGTTTGACCTTTTTTTCTATCCCCACCACTCAGTACAGTGGCTGGCACATGGTAGGTACTTAATAAATGTTTACTGATTGATTTCTATGATTAATTTTATACCTGTATTTACCTATGTCTTAGTTATACCATGGGCAATTAACTCATATTTTAAGCATTTTCTAATTATTTTCAATGTACTTTCCCTTTATATCATTTCATCCTGGTTTTTGTTGATCTGATTTGGAAGTTCTTGATGATTTTTGTGGTTTTATTTTGAATTCTGCTAATTTAAGCATAATGATTAGTTTCCTCACTGATTATCTGGTATTTTCCAAAGGAAAGTGTTATATCATTTACAAAAAAAAAGTTAGTCTTAACACTGTTTGCTGCTATTTATATACTTACTTTCTCTTTCATTTTATTACTATTGCTTGCATATCTAAGTACTATGTCAAGTCCATAGTGAGAAATGGGAAAGTTTCCAGTATTTCTCCATTGCAAACAATGCTAGCTCCTGATTTTAAATATCTCTATTTTTTATCATTTAAAGAGTACTTTCATGACTATCCTTTTAGGTTTTTGTTTTTTTAACAGAGACATGTTACATTTAATCATTTTTTATTGATATAAATATGTAGTTTTTGCTGTTTGTGTGACTATGTTGTTTGTTTGCTTTTTAGAGGGCAATTGGGGTTAAATAACTTGCCCAAGGTTACACAGCTAGTTTTTTTGTGTGTGGGTGTTAAATTAAGTGTCTGAGGCCGGAACCGAACTCAGGTCCTTCTGACTCCAGGGCCGGCACTCTACTCACTGTGCCACCTAGCCACCCCGACTATGTTGTTTTAATAATAATAAATTATTTTTGTATCTCTAGTATAAATTACATTTGAGCCTAAGTGAACAATTTTTGGGATATATTTCTGTAGTCCCTTTCTTAAGACCTTATTTAATTAATGCATTAAAATTCATTAATGAGATTGAACTTAAAGTTCCCTTTCTTTGTGTTACACCTCTCTTGTTTGGTTTTCAGGACCATATTTGTCTCATAGAGGGAATTTGCCTCTTAGGCAAAGTTAGGGTATCTTCTTTTTCCATTATTATGAACAATTTTTGTAGAATACATATTAATTTTTCTTTAAATATTTGCTAAATTCATTTGTAATCTATCTAAAAGAGGGAATTTTTTTAACCTTTGGTAGTTTATTTGCAACTTTTCAGTTTCTCTGAGATTGGATATTTAAGATTCTTTTTTAGTGTTTTGCTAATTTAAATATTTTATATTTGTGTAGATTATCATCCATTTCTTTTACATTCTCAGTTTTGCTGCAACATAATTATGTATATTTGTTTCTGATAAATATCATTTTTTCCTCTATTCAATGTGAACTCTTGTTCATTTTTTTTATTTTGGAAATTAGATTTTCCTTTTTTAAAAATCAAATTAGCAAACAATTTGTGGAATTTGTCTGATTTTGTTAAGATTTTGTTTTTATCAGTTCTTTGAAATTTTTATTTTTAATTCTATTTCTCCCTTAATTTTTAAGAGTTTTTTATGCTTCTTCTGTGGTTACTATTTTCTAGTGGTTTTGTTTTTAAATTTCCTAGCTCAGTTCACGAATCCTTTCATTTTCTAGTGTGTTAATATATGCTTGCTTAGGATCAGTCTAGCAAAGTCATAAAGGTTCATCACCAATACTTCAGCCATTGCTAATAAATTATTTGATGGACCCCCCCCCCATCCCCTCTACAGTGATGGTAGCAGAGAGCTAGAAAAGAGTACAGAGAGTATTAAGATTCAATGAGTTTTGGGACTGTAAAATATAAATTAAATAAATATAAATATAAAATAAATGTCTAAAAAATTTTAACTTTTGATACTTAAATGTGAGATCTTTGTCCTGTGACCAACTTACTAGAGATATTACTGGAGCAACTGAAATTCATCAATCTTGACAATCCTTCTCTAAACTAAACCAAAAGACAAAAATAATCTGCCATTAAATGTTGGCTTAAACATTCATTTTGAAAACAAAATAAATGACTTAGTGGAGTTGTTTTTACTTCAAGTTCAAAGGCACCAAATTTGGTCACCTCAAATTGAAGTACTCACAATAAAAGTTGGCAAAATGACTACTGTAAAAATAATTTCACTTAATCAATCAATCAGCAAGCATTTATTAAGAGTTTACTATATTCTGGGTACTAGAGATACAAAGACACTTTATGCCCACAACAAGCTTATATTATTGATAGAGAGACCGTATAACTATATATTAAAAAATAAAGGTATTTTCTGGGAGGCACTAACAGCTGAGGGGAAGGAGGTACATAGGAAAGACTTTATTCAGAAGATGTGCTTGAGTTGAGCTTTGAATGAACCAATGAATACAGCAAATGCAAAGGTATGGAGATGGTGATGGAATGTCATGTGTAGCAGCAAGAAGGTCACTTTGACTGCACCCCAGAGTGTGTAAAGGAGAGTTATATGTGATGAGGCTAGAAAGGTAGAATGATAGATTTAGAGCTAGAAGTGACTTTAGAAGTCATCTACATAGGGGCAGCTAGGTGGTACAGTGAATAGAGCACCGGCCTGGCAGTCAGGAGGACCTGAGTTCGAATCTGGCCTCAGACACTTAACATAAAAACTAGCCATGTGACCTTGGGCAAGTCACTTAGCCTCAATTGCCCTACCTTCCCCCCTCAAAAAAAAAAAAAAGAAGTCATCTACAATCCAATGCAGAAAGGCAGAAATATTAAATGCATCCTTTTCAGATCATGATGCCATGTGATTTATGGAGAAAGGAAGAATTTATCAACAAACAATAGATAGAAAGCATTATGAAATACAAAGTGGATAATTTTGATTACATTAAATTGAAAAGTTGTTGTACAGGGGCAGCCAGGTAGCACAGCGAGTAAGAGCACCGGCTCCAGTGTCGGGATGACCTGGGGATCGAATCCGGGCTCCGACACTTAGCATCTACCCAGAAACACCTGGCTGTGTAACCTTGAGCAAGTTACTTAACCCCGATTGCTTTAAAAAAAAAAAAGTTGTTGTACAAACAAAACCAATGCAACCAATATTAGGAGGGAGGAAGAAAATTAGGAAAGAATTTTACAACCAGTGTATCTGATGAAGGCCTCATTTCTAAAGTATACAGAGAACTGAGTCAAATTTATAAGAAAACAAGTCATTCCCCAATTAATAAATCATCAAAGGATATGAACAGACAATTTTTAGAGGAAGAAATTAAAGATATTTATAGTCATATGAAAAATCACTTGATGAGAAAAATGCAAATCAAAACAACTCTTAGGTACCACATCATACCTGTCATATTGGCTAACATGACAAAACAGGAAAATTATAAATGCTGGAGAAAATGTGGGAAAATTAAAACACTAATGCATTGCTGGTGGAGTTGTGATCTGATCCAACCATTCTGGAGAGCAATTTGGAACTATGCCCAAAGGGTTATAAAAATGTGCATATACCCTTTGACCCAGCAATACCATTTCTAGGGCTTGTATCCCAAAGAGATCATACAAATGGGAAAAGGACCTTTTCAAAATATTTTTAGCAATATTTATTTATAAATATTTATAGCAGCTCTTTTGGTGGTGGCAAAGAATTGGAAATCAAGGGGATGTTCATCAATTGGGGAATGGCTACAAGTTGTGGTATATGAATGTAATGGAATATTATTGTGCTATAAGAAATGAAGATTAGGTGGACTTCATAATAATCTGGAAAGACTTCTATGAACTGATGCTGAGTGAGGGGAGCAGAACCAGGAGAACATAGATTACAGAGGCATTGTATCTGTAAAAAGTTGATTGAAAAGGCTGTCCACATCCAGAGAAAGAATTAGGAGTCTGAATGCAGACTGAAGCAAATTATTTGCTCTCTCTCTCTTTTTTTTTTTGTTTTATTTTGTTTCTTCTTTCTCGTGGTTCATTCCATTGGTTATAATTCTTCTTTACAACTTGATTATTGTGAAAATATGTTTAATGTAAAGGTATATGTAGAGCCTATATCAGATTACATGCCATCTTGGTGGGGGGGGGGAAGAGATGTAAGGGGAGAAAATTTGAACTGGAATAGACTGAATAGACAGAATGAGACAAATACAAAAAATGTTTTGGAGACAGGATAGATAAGACTTGGAAATTGATTAGATATGTAGGGTGAGTGAGAGTAAGGAATAAAGACTAAGTTCATGTTGTCTGACTGGAAAGATGGTGGTATCCTCAACAGAAATAGGGAGGCTAGGCAGAGAGATGGATTTGGGAAGAAAAATCAGTTCTATGTTGGACATGATGAGTTTAAGATGCCCACAGGACATCATAACTCTAAATGTCCAATAGGTCTGAAATACAAATTGCACTCAGGAAAATGAACTAAGACTGGTTACATAGATCTGGAAATCATCTAATTGGGATGGTGAACCCAAGGGAGCTGATGAGAGGGTCCAAGACAAAGCCAATATTCATAGCAGAGAATGAAGAAAGCCATGAATAACTCAATAAACCAATATATACTTTGATATTCAACGACTTCATGATGACAGGGAGATGATGAGGAGGACAGTGGAAAATATGCTGGAAAATGTAGCTCAAGAGTAAGGAACAAAAGTGTTTGAAAACTTATAGACTATATATAAAAGCCATGTAGTTATGTATCATGTAATACTTTCTTTGATAAAACAATCAGAAGGCAATGGACATGGCTAACACAAAATAACAAAACCAAACATTTTTAAATTGGTTATATTTTAACTGATAGGAAATGACTCATTACTAATGGAGTTATTCTGAATAGCAAAGAACCAACTCATTAGGTCAAAATCAGTATAAAGTTAGAAGAAAAAAAGTGAAAAAAATATATAGTATGCAATTAAAATAACTATAGATTTTGTACATGAGGGAGATGTGATTTGAAACTGTTCAAAGGAAATTGGTGCAGAAGTTCAAGAGAGAGGTCAGGAGAAGTGATTGAGGGAGGCAAGAGAATGAACTTTTGAATAACGGCAGGAAAACTCCCTAAAGAGTAGATATGCAGGGTAGCCAACCCCAATGTTTTCTTTGAGTTGTAAAGCCTGCAGCCCTAGAGACTGCTAAAAACAGATTCCCCTCTCAAACCAATAGGATTTGAGGCCTAGAGTCAGGAACTCTTCATGAGTTCAAATCTGGCCTCAGATACTTACTAGTTATGTGACCCTGGGCAAGTCACTTACCCCTGTTTGCCTCAGTTCCTTCATCCGTAAAATGAGCTGGAGAATTAAATGGCAAATCACTCCAATATCTTTGTCAAGAAAACTCCAAATGGGGTCACAAGAGTCAGACACGACTGAAACAACTGAACAACAACAAAAATGCTCTATGCACTGTGTGCTAAAATCTGAGGATAAAATCTGAGGTATAAATAATTCTCAAAAGAATTATAAACCATATCTGGGGATAATAAGAAGAAAGATTGTAAAAAATAAAGATTGTAAGGCAAGAAGTTGAACCCAGGCAGAGCAGCAAATGCAGAGTGGAAAGACTCTCATCAATCAGAAGGCAATAGACATGGCTAACACCAAATAACAACACCCCCAAAATTTGAAATTGATTATGTTTTAGCTGATAGGAAATGACTCATTACTGATGTGAGCTACTCTCAAGTTAGCTATGTATAGTCAGAACACCAACAACTCATTAGGTCAAAATTAGTACAAAGCTAGAAGAATAAAACTGAGAAAAATACATAGTATGCAATTAAAACAACTCATATATATTGTGTACATGAGGGAAACATGATTTGAGATTGCTTGAAGCAGAAGTTCAAGACAGAGCTCAGGAGAGGTGGTCTAGAGATAGAAGAAGGAACTTTTGAATGAGAAGTGATCACTCCTCAAAATATCATTCTGTCTCTCCTAAGTTGAGCTGAGATATTATCTCACCCTCTAGGCAAAGAGCTCATTTATTATTGTGTATCCTTTGGAAGATTTTAATCTGCATAGCTCCTCTGATTTCTGTTTGCCATCTATTTTGATAAAGACATTTACTAGCTGCTATTCATGAAAGTCTTTTATACAACTACTATTTAGTGAAAGGGAATTAAGCTGGCAAGAATAAGATTTAACTGTTCCCTTAAAAGTAAACAGAGAAACTAGTTTTGTTGGGGACTCTTATTGTATGCCTAGACTACAGACATTTCATATATGTAATCCTGGCCTGACATCCTCCTTGAAGCTAGCAGAGGAAAGCAAACACTGTCTAACCACAGCAGTTGTAGCTCCTCCTTGGCCTTCCCCTGCGAGGTGGCTGGTGGTGCTGGTCTAGCCCTTCTTACACTCTCCCCAAAGGTGGAAATTACAGCCTCTCTCAGAGGTAAGACTCTGCATCATCTACTGTACCTCACAGAGGCTAACTGTGTGTGTATTAGACATCTACCTAACTACATTTGGCATATAACCAAGATATATAAACAGCTAAAAAATATATGTCTAAAAGCTATTCTGTAATAGTCAAGTAGTAGAAGGATATGAACAAATAAGTCTCAAAAGAATTGTAAACCATTAACACCCATATAAAAGAAAGTTCCAAATCACTAATAATAAGAAAAATGTACATCAAAATCACCTTGAGTTTTCACCTCACATGCAGAACACTGGTAATTACAAAAGATGGAAATAATATTTGATGGGTTGTGGAAAGATAGGGACAATAATGAATTATTTGTAGAACAGGAATTAGTTCAACTATTCTGGAAAACAATTTGAAATTATGCCAAGTAATTGACTGAAATATCCATACTGTTTGTCCCAAAGATTTCACTGCTAGCCACATATCCCAAGAAGATTAATGATAAAAAAAAAAAGAAAGGCCTCATATCTACTAAAATATCCATAGCATGACTCTTTGTGGAAGTAAAGAAAATGAAAAAATGATATGCTCATTGATTGGCAAATAGCTAAACAATTGTGAATATAATGGAATATTACCATGTTATAAGAAACTATGAACCTTATCAATACAGAGAAGCATGGAAAGACTCATTTGAATTAATACAGAGTGAAACAAGCAGAACCATGAAAACAATATATACGACTACAACAATATAAATGGAAAGAACAAGAAAACAACAGAAACTAAATGCTATGAAATGCATAATGACCTAGCTTGGCCAAACAGATATGATATTCTCTCATTTAAAAAAAATATTTATTTATAAGTAATTATTATCTCTTCCTCTTACTACTCATACCTGCTAAACAATTAAAAACAAAACAAAAAATCAGAATGCTCACAACAAATTTGCCTAGTCCAGCAAAGCAAATCCCATGTAGGCCACACAAAAATATATGTCTCATTCTACATTTTAATAGAATGTAAGGAACCAACACACATGAGTGTGCACACATGCACACACACATACACACACACGGTGGCTGTCTTCTGTGTGTGTGCATGCACACATGTGTACATGTTTGTAAAACTCTCCTTCCTTAGCTCTTGGCTAATTCTAAAGTTGTCCACAGCAGGAGTTATAGGAATGTTCCTACCAGGTAGGTACTTCATGTGTGGGAGGTGGAGGGGATGACACAGCTGAAAAAGAGAAGTTCAGGAGTGAGTGTCTATGGGCCACTCAGACCAATAAAGAACACTTACCGACACAGTGTTCTACTTGCAAAGCTTTCAGGGAAGGCTAATCTTTGAAAACTGCTTTTGTTGCTGAGATAATTACTTTGTTCTTGTGCTGTCGCTATTTTCCTTTTTGTGGAATCTGTGGTTTTCTGTGTGTGTGAAATGAGACAGATTCTCCTCCTACTCACTGGATGTAAGCACTGTTCTGTGTACCTTACATCTTCTCTCTCCTGGGCCAACCATGTTTCAGTTGATGGAGAGCCAATTAGGGATATGCTTTCAGGCACTTGAAGCTTTTAAAAACTGCCATGTCATTTCAGCATCTTAGAATTGAAAACATATTACGCACAGTTTTTAAAACGCCTGTGAAAATGTAAGAACATAAAACAAAACCAGTATTTTTATCTCTGCTAACTGCAATCTGGAGAAGCATCATAATAAAAACATTGTCTTATAGCTTGCAAAATCTTTCTCACTATAAAAAAAAACCATGGCTTGAAATTATTGATTGTATATACTTTGTTAAAAGCATTTAGTAGAAAATGTGAGAAGTATATGACCTTTGGAGGAAATGTATGTGTGTATATGTGTGTGAGAGAGAGAAAGCAGGAGAGAGAGGGAAGGGGAAGCAGGGAGGGAGAGAGAAGGAGGGAGGGAGGGAGAGAAAGAGAGAGAGAGAGAAAGAGAGAGAGAGAGAGAGAGAGAGAGAGAGAGAGAGAGAGAGAGAGAGAGAGAGAGAGAGATTCTTGGAAGAATCAAAATTGGAAGTGACAAAAATGGCAATGAAAATAAATATGGTGGGCTTAAGTGGACTGCAGCAAATTACCAAGTTTAATTTGTGTACAAGAAGTAGCATAAACACATCACTAAAGACATGTATGACCAGAAAAAGATGTGGGACAATCATGTAATGAGAATGAGAAACAATAATTAGGCAGCCTGAGAGCTATATTTGTACTCCTGACATATTAAAAGAACCAAAGAAAGCCTTCCAAAGAATTGATGGGACCTTTATAGAGAATTTAAAGAAAGACATGGCAGAGAAGCTCATGAGGGAAAGAAGGTATGAAAGGGTTGTAATCTGTACTGGCAGAGATCTAAGCATAACTGTATGTGACTATACTGTCAATTACACCCTCTTCTCCTTGATAATCTTTTCTCACTAGGTTCTGTGACACTCACTACTATTCTGGTTCTCCTCCTATTTCTCAGACCAGTACTTCTTAGTCTCTTTTGCTTGATCTTCATCCAGGTCAATCATACTTCCCCATGGCTCTGTCCTGTGTTCTTTTTTCCCTCTATACTATTTAATTTGGTGAACTCCCATACATATGCAGACAATTCTTAAATCTTATTATCCAGTTTTACCTCTCTCCTGAACTCCAGGCTTACATTTTCACCTGCCTATTGTACATCTCAAACTGGATATTCCATAGACCTTTTAAACTCCACATGTTCAAAACAGAACTCATCTTTCCTCCAAAACCCTCCCCGTTCCAAACTTCCCTAATATTGATGAGGGTACCACCATCCTTCCAGCACCGGACTTGCAATCTAGGTGTCATGCTCAACTCCTCACTCTCTCACCATGTATATCCAATCTATTCCCCAGTCCTAAAGATTTTATTTTCATAGTATTTTTTATACCCCCTTCTCTCCTCTGATTCTACCACCAACCTGATTCTGGCCCTCATCACCTCACACCTGATGAACATTTGGTCAATGGATACAGATGGCTCTAGTGGAGAAAGTGAGGCTGGTGACCTTGCACAGCCCTCCCTCACTCAAATCAAAGTCAACTGCAAGTCATGTCATCAGTTCCCCAACGCCATGGCCATCTTTCAAAAATGAAGGACAAAACACAACAACACACAACAACAACCTCACACCTAGACTACGACTTGAGTCAATGATTGGTTTCTCTGCCCCAAGTCTTTAAAGCATATCCTTCATTCATCTGTCAAAGTGATCTTCCTAAAACATAGGTCTAACCATGCTGCCCTCCTAGTGGCTGCCTATCACCTCTGAGATCAAATATAAAACTTAAATTTTGACATTCAAAACCCTTATGACCTGATCTCCTCCTTCCTTTCCAGTGTTCTTAGATCTTACTCCCCTCCATGCACTCTGTGATCCAATGACACTGGACTCCTTGCTGATCCTCACAACTCATTCCATCTCCCATCTCTGCATTTTCACTGGCTGCCCCCATGCTGGGAATTTTCTCCCTCCTCACTTCTAATTCATGGCCAGCTCTGTTTCTTGCAAGTCGCAATCTTAAAGTCTCACCTTTTACAAGAAGCCCTTCCTGATCTCCCCTAATGCTTTCCCTTTCCAATTTCACCTGTACGTACTCTGTTTGTGCCTGGCTGTTTTCATGTTGTTTACCCCATTAGACTGAGGTTCTTGAGAACAGGGACTATCTCTTGTTTTTCTTTGCATCTCAAGCACTTGGAACAGGGCCTGACCACTACCAGACTCTGCTACCATAACTCTCATCAACTGCCTTAAGATGCATGTCATTTTTCAAGGAAGATGATTTAAGAGATGGGCTAATTTAACCACAGCAATTAGAGAGAAGCAACTTACATTCACTTTTTTTTGGAGGGGGCCATAAATAATGTTCCCCAAATCCTATGAAAGTAGATGGCAAAAGCTAAAGTGCCCACATTTAATAAAATTCGGTGGCCAGTCCCAGGAAAATAGCCTGCGAATCAATCCATTGTTTATAAGCAATTAAACATTAAGTATCAGACACTTAATAGCTGTGTGACCCTGGGCAACCTTTACCTGGGGAATGTCCCTACTGGGAGGTGGCTTACAACACTTCCACTTTTGAGACAGTAAAAGGACAGGCAAGACAGCAGGGGTGCTAGAAATTTTGACTTCTAGTATACATGCATGACTGTAACCCGGCACTAACAGATATTAGAATTCTGCAGGGACATTTGTTTTTTCTCCCTCATTAGAATGTAAGAATTTCATCATAATTTTGCCTTTTCTAATTGTTTAAATGTTTACCTTTCCAGGTTTTTCTTGACTCCTAAAATGCATTTCAAAATTTCTATTTCCATCCAAACTTTGGTCTTTTCATCAGGAATATTGAAAGTCCTCTATTCTATTAAAGGTCAACTTCTTCCCCCTCTAAGATTATATACAGTTTTTTTAAAAAATATTAATTAATTAATTTTTAGCTTTCAACATTCACTTACATAAGATTTTGAGTTCTAAATTTTCTCCCCTTCCCTCCTCTGATTACATTGTTTTCATGGTAAGTTATTCTTGACTGTAAGCTGTTATGTTTTGACTTCTGGAATACTGTACTATAAGATTTTCTCTCCTTCATAGTAGTACCTGTCAGATTTTGTACAATCTTAACTGTGGTATTTTGGTACTTAATATTTGTAAAGTGCTTAGCATGGTGCCTGGCACTAGTAAGCCTAAGCTAAATGCTCATTCCCTTCCCTCTTCTTTTTGGTTGCTTTCAGCATTTTTCTTTGATCTGGATTTTATTTCAGGAAGTGAACAGTGGATTCTTTTTACTTACACTTTACCCTCTGGTTCTAATAAATCAAGGAGGTTTTTGTTTATGATTTCTTGAAATATAGTATACTAGTTTTGTTGTTGTTGTTTGTGGTTTTCTTGCAGCCCAATGATTCTTAAATCATCTTTCTTTGACCTTTTCTAGGTTACTTGTTTTTAATAGTAGATATCTTCGTTTTTTCTCTATTTTGCTTTTATTCTAATGTTTCTTCTTTTCTCAGTCACTGTGTTCAATCTGGTCCAGTCTCATTTTCAAGGAGCCCCCTACTTGGGTAAAGTTTTTGACCTTCTCTTCTAAGTCATTTATTCTCTTTTCAATTCTTTACTACAGAGCTCTTTTTTTTTCACTTATAATTCTATTATTTATATCTCTTCCTTAATTTCTTCCAAATATTCTTATAGTCCTTGTGGTCAAGGGATTTTATTTTTCTTAGAGATTCTGCTTGTAGTTATTATGGAGCTACAGTATGCTTTTCTTCTGGGTTTATCTTTTGAGTATCTCTTGATCTATAATATTTCTTCAAAGTGTCATATCTTGAGCCTCTATTCCTTACATAATTGCAGACTTCTGACCCATTTACTTGCAGTTCTTTGGGCTTCTCTTTTAGCACCTGCACCTTCTGCTCCTTTCATAGTCCATTCCTGGACTGGATTGGGGAATTTATTAATATTTCTCTTTTACTTTCTTGACCATTGTTTGATCTCTTGTGCTCTTTTTAGACCACTGCTTATTAGATCTATATTTAAAATAAGAATAAATACAGTCAGAGGAAAGACACAAATGATTTTTATAACATCTGTTATGGGGGGAGGGGTGGAAAGAGATCTTTTTTTCTTTTCTCTTGATCTTGGCTGTGTGAAAGGTTTCCAGATTGCTGAGTTCAATATAAGTAAGATATTCATGCATATAGAAACCTAAACTTAAAAAAAAAAGAGGAAAATTTTACAGTTAAGTGCAGGCTTCTTTTAAATAGTGCTAACTATAGGAAATTTTGCTAAAACATTCAAATAATTTAATTTATAATTTTATATGGAATGTAATGGAACTGTCTGCTGAATAAAACTATTATACTTCTTGCATTTATTTTGTTCAACATTTCTCTTCATTCTTTTCAGCTTTAAACATTTTAAGCATATTCTCCATTCTTAAAAATCACTATATTTGGAATTAGAGAGGCTGTGTTTGAATTCCAGGCTTGTTAATGACTACATGCATGACTTCTGAAAAGTTAGTTTCCCTCTCTGAGTCTGTTTCCTCCTCTGTTAAATGGGGCATTTAAAATATATTTCCACAAAGGCCTTCTCCATCTTAAAGGCCTATGGTTTATGGAAACCTTTCACACAGCCAAGTTATGTTGGAGGATCATAACGCAATAAAAATTACATTCAACAAAGGGCAATGGAAAGATAGATTAAAAATTAAATGGAAACCAAATAATCTAATCCTAAAGAATGACTGGGTCAATGAACATAGAAAAAATCAATAATTTAATTTAAGAGAATGACAACAATGAGATAACATACCAAAATTTATGGGATACAGCCAAAACAGTACTTAAGGGAAATTTTATTTCTCTAAATTCTTACATCAACAAAATACAGAAAGAGCAGATCAATGAATTGGACGTGCAACTAAAATAAACAAACTAGAAAAAGAACAAATTAAAAAGCCCCAATTGAGCACCACATTCTGAAAACAAAAGATTAATAAAATAGAAAGTAAGAAAACTATTGAATTTATAGACAAATATAGGAGGTGGTTTTATTAAGTAACCAAGAAGATAGAGAAGTCATTGGTTAATTTGCTTTTAAAAAAAGAAAGAAGAAAACCAAATATCCAGTATCGAAAATGAAAAGTGTAAAATAATCACCAATAAAGAACAAATTAAAGCAATCACTGGGAAATATTTTGCCCAATTATATGCCAATAAATCTGACAATCTGACCAAAATCAGGGAATACTTAATGAAAATATAAATTACTCAGGTAAACAGATTAGGAAATAAAATATCTAAATAACCCTATCTTAGAAAAAGAAACTGAACAAGCCATTAATGAATTCCCTAAGAAAAAATCCCCTGGGCCAGAAATGAATTCCAGCAAACATTTAAAAAACAATTCATTCAGCGGCTAGGTGGCGCAGTGAGTACAGTGCCGGCCCTGAGTCAGGAGGACCTGAGTTTGAATCTGGCCTCAGACACTTAACACACACACACACACACACACACACACACACACACACACACACACACACACAACCTAGCTGTGTGACCTTGGGCAAGTTACTTAACCCCAATTGCCCACCAAAAAGAAAAAAAAAACCAATTCATTCCAATACTATATAAACTATTCGGAAAAATAAGCAAAAAAAGAGTCCTACTAAATCCCTTATATGACACAAATATGGTGCTGATATCTAAACCAGAAAGGGCTAAAACAGAGAAAGAAAACTATAGATCAATTTCTTTAATGAATATCAA
Source organism: Petaurus breviceps papuanus (assembly GCF_028583685.1). Classification (NCBI taxonomy): domain Eukaryota; kingdom Metazoa; phylum Chordata; class Mammalia; order Diprotodontia; family Petauridae; genus Petaurus; species Petaurus breviceps. The sequence continues at coordinate 43,652,726 of NW_027185698.1, read as the reverse complement.
TGCAAAAATTCTCAATAAAATAATAGCAAAGTGATTACAACAATATATCATTAGGATAATACACTATGAGAAGGTAGGATTTATACCAGGAATGCAGGGTTGGTCCAGGATTAGGAAATCTATCAATATAATTGACTATATCAATGACAAAGCCAACAGAAATCATATGATTATCTCAATAGATGCTGAAAAAGTTTTTGACAAAACACAACACCCATTCCTATTAAAAAACAATAGAGGGGTGGCTAGGTGGTGCAGTATATAGAGCACTGGCCCTGGAGTCAGGAGGACCTGATTTCAAATCCGGCCTCAGATACTTGACACACTTACTAGCCGTGTGACCTTGGGAAAGTCACTTAACCCCAATTGCCCTAGCCCGTCCCCCCAAAAAAAAAAAAAAAAAAAAACAAGAAAAAATTCATTTGGAAGAACAAAAGGTCAAGAATATCAAAGGAATTAATGGGGAAAGATATAGAATATAAGATTCCACAGTAACTGCTTATTATGCAAAAACACTGGACACAGCAGAACAAAATTCTACCTTAACAAAATTCTCTTCCTAAAGGTGTTACCCATCCAGACATCAAAATCATTCAATATTCCTTGACATATGTAACAAAGAAGATAACCTTGTGCATTAATCCTCTTATCACAGATATGTGGTCAAGTATAAAACAGGGAGACGGATTCTCACCAAAGGTGTATGCTGTTGGCATGGAGGAGAGTCAGCAAAGAATCCACGTTGAAGAGGAATTCCCAGTAAAATCTTCCAGATGTTTTTGTTTTATGCATAATATCATGCTGATTGCATGAAGCCCTGGAAAACTAGAGAGCTTCTGGATACGAACAGGAAAGCATAAGTGGACAAATAATATCTTTGCCTATATTATGGCATGTTTCTAAAGATATACATGTCTGTGTAATCATATAAATAAAAGTAAATCAGGTTTATTTCCACAATTCTTAAGTTATCATCTATAATGACTTCACTAAAGGTCGATTAAGGAATGGTAAGAGTAACAGACAAAATTATTACACTAAAGGGACAGAATGTATAATGAAACAATGAACCAAAAGTGAACAAATTTACCTCAAAAGTTATATGTGGAAGAACTCTTACAAAGAGTTCACTTAAAAATAACACCATTTTCTACATTTTCCTTTTATCAAGCATAATTATGAAGCACGTATTATACAGAACAGAGGCACTAGGTTTCATTAGAGCTAATTGGTACTATAACATCCTCTCTCAAGTGAAAATTAGCCTCTAGAGTGTTAAGAGGCAGTTCAAACCTGATTTTAAAAGATATGAAGCTATGGGGTTTCTGTACACCCTTATAAACTAAAATATGTAACTCAAGCCTACGTTTTGTTATATGGCCAGTATATAGCACCATCATGTGGCCCAAGACGTAACTACTTCATGCTGTAGTTCACTTACACATCGTAGTTCAGGGGCAAGATTATATATAGTTCAGTCTTTTGTAAGACATCCTGCATATTTATCAACTTTGCAGATATACTTACTGCTGTCATGTAAAACAGTGATAGTTTTGAAAATGTATTTTAAAATGTCCCAAATCATCCACTCTCTCTCCAAAAATGAAAGCTCGTTTAATCATTTAGAAGAAACTATATAAATCTGTTAGTTGTGTGTTATTTGGCTTGGGTTAGATGAATTTCAAAATGAAATTATAAAATATAAAATTCTCAGTAATGAAGAGATAAATGTTTGCCAAGTTCTGATTTGTTATTTCTGTCTCTGGCACACTCAATTCTTAAGCACTGCCAGAACTGAATCAGAATTAATAAGAGGATTTAATGAAAGGCTCTCATTATCACATTATAAAATAATCTACTTTGGTCATATTTAATTTAATTTTTATGTACAAATAGATAAACCAAAGAAAAGTTTCAGGTAAAAATTAAAGAAAAGGATTCATCAAATATATCATTGATGTAACAAATAAAATCTGACCACCTCTTTGTCACTGCAGTCTTACACAATGATGGGAGATCATACCGTGTTTCCCCGATAATAAGACCTATCCCGAAAATAAGCCCTCCCCTTACTGTGTAAGATTCCTCTAAAATAAGCCCTCCCCCGAAAATAAGCCCTATTGAGATTGCTACTGTAGTGAAGGTGATCCCCTGTGCTACATGCTACATTACGGTACCCTCTGTATGCACCGTCCCCCCACTCCCCCCCGGTGAAACGCACACCGCACTCCGAGCTGCATCCAATCAGAGCTGCAGCAGTGAGCGCGTCATCCTGTTCTTCCCCAGTGATTTGCTTATTGAATAAAGGTACATTTTTTTGTTCACATTTACCTGTTTATTAAAAATTGCTGTCAATGTTCATTAAAATAAGCCCTCCCCTGAAAATAAGCCCTCTGGTGTTTTTCTGTCCAAAAAACTTAATAAGACAGTGTCTTATTATCGGGGAAACATGGTACAATGAATTCAGCTATTTAAAATAGCTCATAAAAGTTCCAGTCCAAAGTTGTGGCATACCAATGGCCCACAACAAAAGAATATGAGAATGAGAAGGGGCCTGAGTTGTCACCTACACCTCCCCCACTCAGTGCATAAATTCCTTCTTTAATATCCTACGTTACCGATGATCATCCCATCCTCTCCTTGAACGCTCTCAGCAATGATGTATTCACTACCTCATAAGGGGGGTCCATTCTATTGTTTGAAGTTTTCCAGTTGTTAGAACATTCTTTCTTATACTTAAAACCAAAATTATCTCTCTGTATCTTTTGTCTATGAGCCCCAGTTTTGTCTGGACAAAAGAAGCCTAATACCTCTTCAAGAATGTAGTTAAATGACTGTCAGGGTGCTATAAGTCAGTGTTCCATCTTGGACATTTTAATCATATGCTCTATAAGTAAAAACTTTTTTACCATGAACTCAATATATTATATTTATTTCTTTATAAAAAATACAATGCACTACTATACTAATAATTATGTATAAGACTTACAAAAATAGAAAATAAAAAAGTATGAGATAAAGATGAAAAATTATTTAATGTTAAAATCAAGAGGGAGTCATTAGAGTTTACTGGTTTGAGAACCATCATGATTAGACCTGAACTTTGGGGAAAACACTTAGAAAGCTGTGTGGAGGATAAGCTGGAAAAAGGAAAAATTTGAGGCAAGAAGACCTTTTAAGAGATCATTGCAATAGTCCTGATAAATGATGACAAGGGTTTAAACTGGGGTGGGCTATGTAAGAAGTAAGAAGGGGACAGATGCAAAATTTGATGTATAGGTAGAAATAACAAGAGTTGGCCTCTAAATGGATAGGTGGTAGAAAGTGGAAAATCAAGGATAATGCCAAAGTTCCAAACCTGGGTGGTTAGAAGGATGGTGGTGTTCTTGATAGAAATAAGAAAGTTTAAATGAGATATACATTTGAGGAAAAAATAATAAAATCACAACCTATTCATACCTGCTCATCCTGTACTACTCATTCTTTCCCACTAAAAGAAAAAATTGGGCAGGGGGAGATAGTGGGAAATGGAGGGTAGGCATTTAGGGGATGGAGAATTATGCTCTCTCAGATGCTACAGGTGCCTGGGTAGGGAAGGTTAGGTTATAGCCATCTTGAAGGGCCCACACTGAAGCAACCATATAGGAGACTTGTGGTGAGAGGGGGCAGAGTAGGGTAGCATTGAAGAGGGTGAAGTCATTGTGTTGTATGTAATCCAATCCAATATAATCCTCAAAACTGGATGTAAGTGTGGGTAGGAAGCAAACCATTTTCCTACTTTCCAACTGGTTGATCACAGACCACTTGGAGTGGACTCAACTTGACTCCTTGGGATCATTCTGTGGCTTCTACTTTTGAGACCACTGCTAATAAAGAATATTTATATACTAGATGAGGGGTAGGATTAGGTCATCTTTAAAGTTCCTTCTAACCCCAAGATTCTATTTTCTATGACTTTTTGACCTAGAAAGTAGAACAAATCTACTTTCTATCTACAGCATGTGACTTACTAATTCCTAACTCTGTGCTTTCAGTTATCATTCTTGTCACTTAGAATGTTCTCATCTATCCTCTTCACTGCTATATGTCCCTGTATTCTTTCAAAATCTAGTTTAGGAGCGGCCAGGTGGCTCAGCGAGTAAGGGCACCGGCCCCAGTGTTGGGATGACCTGGGGATCGAATCCTGGGCTCAGATACTTAGCACCACACCCAGAAATAACTGGCCGTGTAACCTTGAGCAAGTTACTTAACCCCAATTGCTTTAAAAAAAAATCTAGTTTAAAATTTCTTCCTACCAGAAAGACTTTCTTAACTGACCCTATACAATTCAAATCATTTCTTTTTTTACACCATCCCCTAAGTACTTGGTAGTTGCCATAATCACGCAGGCATGCCTTTGAATGGGGAGAATAGTAAGGTAACAGCTATTGCCAATAGCCCTAACAAGTGGATCAGACTGTCTAATTCTGAGACTGCCTATAGACATCAATCAATAGTACAGGCCTCTGGGCTACTGTTATTCCTTAATCTGATCCCTATATTATTGGTACAAAATTAATCATATTGAAAGGCTATAGAAGGAGACTAAACATTCACAGGGGAACTAGACCTTTCTTCTCTATTAATCAACCAATCAGAGGCATAAACTAAGTGTGAACAAGGCCTAGTTCTGACTCAATCAAATGATCTGTCCCCTTCTTACTGCTTACATAGCCCCCACCCCAGTTTAAACCCTTGTCATCATTCATCAATCAGTCAAAAGCTTTCCAACCAGATTCAACAGGAAATGCAATGACAACAGTCATATCTTCTGGTGCCTGAATAAAAATGAGCTAGTTTGGAACTCAAGCATTCCAGAATCTGTCCAAAATAGGGGGAAAAAAGTAGTGCCAGGCAAGCCCCTGAAGGGGAATGGCTTTGAAAGAAGTCTCTTTACCCCAACTACTGTGAAAAGGTCTAAAAGATTTTAATTTCTCATTAGGGTTCTATCAGTGTCCCCATAACAGCGGTGATAGCAGCAGTGTCTCGACTTTGAACCAAGGAGTCACACAGAAAAAGTCAATGAAAGATTCTACAACAACATAGAAGTAAACTATAACAAAGCTAATGAGAACACATTGAAGACTTGAGCAAAAAGATTTCCAGGGGCTGTGAGTTACTCTAGTTGACACATGTGCTCTAAGTTTTAGCCCTCTTTTAGCCCCTGCATTCTATATGTACTTGTGAAAGACTACATCACAGACTTTTCAATGAATGTTTTATAGCAACTGTTCTTCATTTACCACATTAGGATATACTCCTTTCTGAAAGCTAATTAAGTCTAACTAATTAATACCAACTGATAATCATTGGGGGAAGCACAACAGTAGCTACAGGAGCAAAAATATTTATAGAAGCTCTTTTTATGGTGGCAAAGAATGGAAATTGAGGGTGTGTGTGTGTGTGTGTATGTGTGTATATATATATACATACATATATGAATTGGGGAATGGCCCAAAAAGTTGTGGTATTTGATTGTGATGGACTACTATTGTGCTATAAGAAATGACAAGTAGGATGGCTTCAGAAAACATGGGAAGACCTATATGAACTGAGGCAAAGTAGAATAAGTAGAACCAGGAGATCATTGTCCATAATAACAGCAATATTGTAATCTGCGAAAGATTTAGCTACTTTGATCAATACAAGGATCCAAGACAATTACAAAGGATTCATGATGAAAAATGCTATGCTCCTCCAAAGAAAGAACTGATATAGTCTGAGTGCAAATTGAAGCATAATTTTATCACTTTTTAAATTTTTCTTGCTTTGCCATATGTCTAGTATGGAAATGTTTTGCATGATTTCACATGTATAATTGATATCATATTGCTTGCCTTCTCAGTGGGTGGGGAGGGGGTGGGATGGAGTGAGAGAATTTGGAACTCAAAATTAAAAAAAAAAAAAGAATGTTAAAAAAAATAATAAAATTTTGAAAGCAATGAAAATAATTATGTCTCTGATATACTGTGTAACTAATTATATTTAATGTTAACAAATTCTAACAGTTCCTTACTGCTTCTAGGATCAAATATAAGCTTTTCTGATTAGTTTTTTAAAACCCCTTACAACCTAGTCCCAACTTATCTTTCCAGTTTTATTATCCACTATTATCCTCCCAGGCTATAGTACGGCCAAAGTGGATTTTTCGTCATTCCTTCAGTGTACAAATAAAATTGACTATACTGCAAACTGAAGAGGAGTGAGGAGTGAGACTAGCCTACACACCAAAGATCTCTTGCTGCTAGTACCTTTCTAGACATAAAGGTAGAATAAAGAATAACATTTTCTCTTGATTGAGGACACTATCAAAAATGAACAAATGCATTTCTAGACAAAGCTCCTAATGTCTGAGAGAAGAATAAGGCTAATTTTCATTGAAATTGAGTATTTAATTATCATATTGTTTTTTAAAAACTTACAGGTTTCTTCGCTGAAAGTCTGCCACTCACAGTTCCAGTCTGATTCCATGTTGATGCAATAAACCCCTTTAACAATAAAAAGAATCACTTTAAGATCAGCATAAATAGTTAAAAACTTGTCTAACCATGATATCCACTTGATTTACTAGAAGATACTAGATGTGACCTTTTATGGACCCAAAGGTAAATATTTCTTGGCCTAAATACCCCCAAATGCAATTTCTTTAAGAATTGGTTAATCTCTAAAGCAAAGTTCATCTATGGGGAGAGAAGGGACAATGACCCACCAAATAAGTCCTTATTATAAGCATATAGGGTCATCTGAAGCATAGAGGGAAAGTAATAACTAGCTGAACATATTATAATAAATCCTAAAGTTGTTGATAACACAGATTTGCATATTAACATTGTCATGGTTTAAGTTTTGGAGAAATACTAAGCTATCTTCATATATCCCTTTAAAAGCTTATAAATTTAATACTTCTTAAAGTGCCCACCCTATTTAAGGAACATAAATCTTATCTGTTTGTATATAAAACACATTGCCAATCTCAATACTCATTTCTTCATCACTAAATTTTCAATCTAGTTACCTTTCTCATGCATGACAGCAGCCCATCCACAAAAGTTGATTTGACCTTATGAATCTAAGTGATTAAAAAATTAAGAGTGATTTTCTCTTTAATTTAAACAAGAAAAAAGTTTCAGAGGAAAACTCATATTTTCAATAATAAAACTTCCCCCCATTATTTATCCCAATAAAAAGGAATAAAAATGAACTTTTCAAAAATCACTAATAAATGACACCAAAATATACTTTAATGTTGGCAAGGATAGTTTAGCCAGGGTGAAGAGAATTGGGGCACCAAATTCCTTAAATTCTTATGGACTGGATACTGACAATATTGCAATATCAATTTGAGATCAAAGTACATAATGGCTTACACTTCAAGGACCTGTAATTTCACCAGTGTGGATATTCATTATGTGGTCATGGATTACAACACTTAGACACAATGTAACTTGACTCTAACATAGTGATGTCATTTTGGTCCTCTGAGCACAAAGGACAACAACCAAACAACCATTGAGTAGCAGGGGAACTCAAAGGTTAAACAGTCCAAGTCCTCATAACGTTGTTTCTCCATTTTTTACAAAGAACCAAGAAGCCTTCACTTTATCTAACAGATAAGATGACTAAGATCCATTGTCATAGCATAGTGAGAGTTCTAGACTTGAAGTCATGAATACCTGGGTTCACTTCATTTCTCTTGGTCTCAGATTCTTTATAAGGTCACATCTAGCTCCACATCTATTTTTCTTTCTTTTTTATTTTTTTGCCTTTTGGAGGACAATTGGAGTTAAGTAACTTGCCCAAGGTTACACGGCTAGTTTCTTTTTGTGTGGGTGTTAAGTGTCTGAGACCGGAACTGAACTTGGGTCCTCCTGACTCCAGGGCCGGCACTTTATTCACTGCGCCAACTAGCCGCCCCCATATCTATTTTTCTAGGGGAGAGGGTAGTGACTTAGCCAAAGTCAAACAGTTATTAAGTATCAGAGGCTTCATCTGAATTCAGCTCCTTTAACTCTGAGTCCAATTCTCTTTATTGATCTTCTGGCTATTTATAAGAAGGTATATGATATCAAACAGGGTTCATCACAGCAGTGAAATATACATGACAATGTCAAAACTCTAAAGACATAGTATTAATGAGGGACCAAGGTGATGTTTATGTGTCTTGAGGCATTTAAACTGTCCCAAGGAATCTCTACTACTAGACCTATCATACTATATTAGATGCTTTGAGATTATATTAAACACAAAGCAAAATTCTCATTTTAAAGGATGTTTTAATGCCAGATACATTTTAAGTACAGCTCAAGAAATGTTTTGATGTTTTTTTTATAAATTAATTTATTTAATTTTAGTTTTCAACATTCACTTCCATAATTTTTAAAAAGTTTCTCCACTTCCTTCCCCTCCCCCATCCCCAAGACGGCATGCAATCCAATGTAGGCTCTACACACACATATATACATACATACAATTTTTTTATCTTTTAAAAGAAAAAACAATATGTCAATTAAATCTCATCACCCTGATTCTCCCCATCTGCTGCTCTCTTCTACCATTGGGCCAGTATGCTACCATATTGCTCTATAAAACAACAGAAGGTAGAAAATCTTCCCTTCCAATTTCTTTAATTCTCAGGCTTCATCTAGCATCTTCCTTGTTAGGTCAGAAAATTGCTCACCTAAGGCTAGTAACCTTCAATCAATCCATTTCCTCAAGAAGATTCTGAAGTCATTTTTTCAACCAGCTTCCCCAATAAGTTGGCTCATAAATGGGACCTCTACCCAGTGTGAGAACACAAGAGTAAGGAAGGAAAGACATTCTTCACTCCCCATTTAAAGCCATGGAAAGTATCCATCTATGCTGAGTGAGAAGAGTAGAACCAGGAGAAATTTGTATAGAATTACAGACACAACATATGTGTGATGACCAACTTTGATAGACTGGACTCTTCTCAGCAATGCAGTGATATAAGTCAATCCCAAAAGACTCATGATGGAGAGAAATGTGTATCCAGAGAAAGAACTAGAAAGAATTGAGTTTATATCCAGATGGAAGCAAAACACCTGATCTTTTTCCTTTTATTGTTTGGTTTTATGTACTCTTTACCATTTTTCATTTATCTGATACAATCCGTCTTTATAACCTGACTAATATATAATGTGAAAGTATTTACAGATCCTATACTTGACTATATGCCACCATGGGGGGGGGGAGGGGGGGGACAAAATGTGAAACTCAAGGAATTGTGGAATTGAATCCTGTAAACTAAAAGTAAACAAATAAATTAATTTTAAAAACAAGTATCCATCTATGGATTTACTCCCATTCTCCCTGCCTTGGCCTTTCAAGTAGGTTTTTGTGAAAAGACATAACCTTTACCAGGCTGGAGACAAAAGGCGGGAATGAGTTCCACCTTTTCATGAATGGGTAGATTGTCTTTATACACAAAGCCTGCTTTGCACTCTAGTTCAGTATAAGAAAGCAACAGAACCAACATTCTGCCTGCAATACAGCAAACTATTACCACCACCACCAAGGGGACCTTTCCATCATTATTTAGAAAAAAAATAACTTACCTGCCTATATTCTAAAATGATCTTGGGTAAAGGATGAAGATCTTGCAAAGCATTTAACTAGAAAATAAAAATGAATATTAACAATTCCTTCAATTCAATAAACAATTGCTAAACATCTATTTCATGTGAGTCACTATGTTAAATACTTGGAACAAAAATGAAAAATAACAACATCTCCTTTCCTCAAGGATGAAATTAGAAGTCCAGACAAAGTGTACTAGAAAAATATGAGAGGAAGAGATCACTGTTAATTGGGAGAATCACTGAAAGCTCTACAGAGAACTTACTCTGTGAGCTAGACTGTAAAAGAAAAGGATTTCCAATACTGGGGATGAAGGAAGAACACCTTCCAGACATGGCAGGGGAACCATCTGTGTGAATGCAGAGGCAAAAGAATGAGTTCAACATTTAAACTATTACTTTATAATTGAAAAAAACTTAGGAGTAGATGTTTAGTTGACAGTATTTCCCAAGAATGCAGTTTTGTAACAAATCACTTGCTTGTCCTGTTTCTAATCACTCCTCTTCCTTCTAAAAGCACTTTATTGCTCCAGTCAAACTGGACTACTCCCTGTTCCGAGAACACATGCTCCACTTTCCTACCTTTATGTTTTTCTTTACACTTTGTCCTATTGCTATCACTGAACATTCTCTCTCTCTCAACTCCAACCATTGGAATTCTACCCATTCCTCAGGATGAGGCTGAAGTATAACACTGTACAGGAAGCCTTTCCTGAACCTGTTTCTCAGACTTCAAATATGACTTTGTTTATGCCTCTAATATGTACTTTTCAGGTCCTATTTTATTTTGTAGTTATTTATGTGCATGTCACATATTGTTCTCATCACCACCACAAGACTGCTTATTCCTAGAGGGTAGTAGCTTTCTCTTATTAACTATTCATTACCCTTTCAATTCTCTTTTTAATTTTTTGGAATGCTTTATTTTTTTAATTATATATAAAACTTTAACATTCATTTTAAAATAATTTTTGAGTTCTAAACTTCCTCCATCCCTCACCTCCACGCTCCTTGAAAAGGCAAACACTTTGGGGAGTCAAGATGGTGGAGTAGAAGCAGGACCTCCCTGCTGCTCCGGCTTTCACCTTCCCCAATCCATATAAAAAAGGGACTCTAAACAGACTTTGGAGCTGCAGAACCCACAAAATGACACAGAGGAGCTAACCTCCCACTAAGAACAGCATGGCAGGCTGGCAGGAATCGGCCAGCACAGTGCTCTGGAAGCCTGGCACCAAGGCTTTAGCCCCAGGGTGGGCTTGACCAGCGGCCTGACAGACTCCAAATCAGCAGCAGCTGTGGCCATTTCCAGATTTCTCAACACATAGATGCGAAGGACAAAGTGACAGGTCAGTGGAGTCTGGACTTTGGAACCCAATAAGTGGGAGTTCGGGCTGAGAGGCCGGCACAGCCAGCCAGCGCCACATGGCAACTTCAGCTCCTGGCCTGCATAGTGTAGGGGGACCAAGCACCAGTCTGAGGGTTAATCACTCTTGCTTTAACCTTCTTGGATCTGGATTGCAGTCTGGGGTATGTGTCTAGCTTGTCAGAGCGTGTGGAGACCACAGAGAGGGCACCCAACTAATACCTCTGGCAGCTGAGAAAACTCCAGTGTTTGGGATGAAAGCTCCCCTGTCTGGTGGCAGAGTCCTACTGTGGCAAAAAGCCCAGGGGTCAAGTGACTGAGGGGCAACATGACTAGGCAAAGGAAACAAAGCAGACAGAAGACTCCAACATTAGATTCCTATTTGGGGGACAAAAAGGAGCAAAGCATGGAACAGGAGGAAGACAGTAAAGTCAGAACTCCTGCACCAAAAGCTTCAAAGGAAAACACAAGCTGGTTACAGGCCATAGAGGACCTTAAGAAGCAGATAAGAGAAGTGGAGGAAAAATTGGGAAGAGAAATGAGAACATTGCAAGAAAATTACAAAATGAGAGTCAACAGCCTGACTGAGGAAAATAATACCTTAAAAAATAGACTAACTCAAATGGCAAAAGAGGCTCAAAAAGGCAATAAGGAGAAGAATGCCTTAAAAAGCCGAATTTGCCAGATGGAAAAAGAATCTCAAAAGCTCAATGAGAAGAATCATCACTTCAGAATTAGATTGGAGCAAATGGAAGCTAATGACTTTATGAGAAATCAAGATGCTGTTAAACAGATCCAAATGAAAGAATAGAAGGCGATGTGAAATATCTCATGGGAAAAACCACTGACCTGGAAAATAGATCCTAGAGAGATAATTTAAAAATTATTGGACTACCTGAAAGCCTTGATCAAAGTAAGAACCTAGAAATCATCATCCTCCGGGAAGTTCTCAAAGAAAACTGCCCTGATGTTTTAGTACCAGAAAGCAAAATAGAGGTTGAAAGAATCTACCAATCACCTCCTGAAAAAAAATCCCCAAAATAAAACTCCTAGGAATATTATAGCCAGGTTCCGGAATTCCCAGATTAAGGAGAGAATATTACAAGTAGCCAGAAAGAAACAATCTGAATATTGTGGAAACACAATCAGGATAACCCATGCTCTGGCAGCTTCTACACTGAGGGATCGAAGGGCTTGGAATATGATATTCCAGAGGTCAAAGGAGCTGGGATTAAAACCAAGAGTCACCTACCCAGCAAAACTGTGTATCATGTTTCTGGGGAAAATATGGTCATTCAGTGGAATAGAGGACTTTCAAGCATTCTTGCTGAAAAAAACAAAGTTGAATAGAAAATTTGACATTCAGATACAAGAAGCAAGAGATGCATGAGAAGGGAAACAGGGAAAAGAAATCATAAGGAACTTATCAAAGTTAAACTATTAACATTCCTACATGGAAAAACAATAATTGTAACTTATGAAACTTCTCAGTAGTTGAAGGGAATAGAAACATATATATGTTTATATATGAGGGTATATGGGCATATGAATACATATGTGAATGTGTGTATACATATTTACAGGTATACATAGATAGGGGGCACATAACTAAATTAACAGGAAGGGATGATACTTAAAAGGTGAAATTAAGAGGTGAGAGAGGAATATAATGAGAGGAGATGGGGAGAGACAGAATGGGGTAAACTATCTCATATAGAAGAGGCAAGGGAAAATGGTTACAATGGAGGGGAAGAATAGGAAAGCAAAAGGGAATGGGTCAACCTTATTCCCATTGAATTTGGCTTGAGGAGGGAATGAAATACACACTAAATAGGGTATCTCTCCCTCCAGGAGAGTGGGGGGGGGAGGGGGGGGGAGGGGGATGATGGAAGGGAGGGCAGACTGGGGGGGGAGGTTAGTTGAAAGCACCCACTTTTGAAAAGTTATAGGATCAAGGTAGAGAATAGAACAAGTGGGAGGTGGTACAGGAGGGAGGGAAATATAGTCAGTCTTTTACAATATATCTACTATGTTATTGTTTTGCATTAGCCACACATGTACAATCTATAGTAATCTGCTTATCTTCCCAGTGGGGGTGGGTGACAAGGGAGGAAGGGAATGAATGTGGAATTCAAAGTTTTAAAATAAAATATTCAAATACATATATATGTATATATATATATATATTATTATTAATACTATTTTACATGTAATTGGGAAATTAGATATACAGGCACTGGGGCATGGAGATCCACTGGAAAAGTCAAAAGGGGTATGGGAGAAAATATGGGAGAGAGCAGATTGGAGGAGGGGATAGATATCCTGTGGGACTGCTATTTTGGGGCGGTGAGTAGGGGAAAAACAGGGAGAAAATTTGTAACTCAAAATCTTGCGGAAATGAATGATGCAAATCAGAAGTTAATAAAGCATTTGAAAAATGAAGTCACACAAGGTGGAGCAGAAAAAAAAAAAGGCAAACACTTTGATATAGATTTTACAAGTGCAGTCATGCAAAACACATTCCCATATCAGCCATGTAGAAAAGAGAACACAGAACAAAACAAAAAAACCAACAGAAAAAAAGAAAGTTTTAAAAGTATGCATCAATCTGCATTCAGACTTTTTTCAGTTCTTTCTCTGGAGGTGGATAGCAATTTTCATCATAAATCCTTCAGAATTGTCATAGATTGTTGTATTGCTGAGAATAGCTAAGTCATTCACAGTTGATCATTGTGCAATACTGCTGTTACTGTGTACAATGACCTCCTGACTCTGTTCACTTCACTCTGCATTAAGTTATATGTCTGTACCAGCAACACGATATTTGCAGCACCTACCTATGGTGGCTATGAATACACTGGTTTTGTTGTGAATCACAAAATGCAATAGGCTCTCCACATTGAGGTCAGAACCAAAGCATTTATTCAAATACCAGAAAATTGAGTCCCCAAACCAGAGAGTCAAAGTCATTACAGTAACTACAAAGTTGGTACACATAGTCAATGTAGCAAACACCCACATTCCCAATCCTTCAAAACAACATAGGCTCCCTCAAGCAAGGATCCTCCTCTCTCACTCACTCCCTAAAACAAGGATCCTCACTCCTGGTAGCTCCTCAGCCTCCATGCTGCTCACTCCCAGCAGTTCTGGCTCCCAGCAGTTCTTGTTTCCAGCAGTTCTGGCTGGCCCTCAGAAGTTCTCAGCAGCTCTGGCTGGCTCTCAAAAGTTCTCAGTTCAGTTCTCAGAAGAGTTCTGGTTCTCTAGCTTAGGCTTTTCCTTATATATAGTATTATCTCCTCCCTGTTCTGCCCCTTCCTGTTACATCAGCAAGTTCATCCCACTGTGGGATTCACAAGTTGTGTATCTTAATACTTGACACAACCATGAACTTGAAACAAGGTGTTAAGTACCTTTTTGCTTGCCAATACAAGGGGCATTAAAGATCTTCAAATACCATTACCATTACATCTTCCCAGGCTTTTCTGAAAGCATCCTGCTTGTCATTTCTTATAGCATAATAGTATGCCATCGCAATTACATACCACCTCTTGTTCAACCATTCCCCAAATGATGGGCATCCCCTCAATTTCCAATTCTTTGACACCACAAAAAGAGCTGCTATAAATATTTTTGTACATATAGGACCCTCTCCTTTTCCTTTTATCTGTTTGGGGTATAGACCTAGTAGTTGTATTGTTGGGCCAAAAGAGTATTCACAGTTTTATAGAATTTAGAGCATAGTTACAAATTGCTCTCCATAATGGTTGGTTCAGTTCACCACTTCACCAACAGGGAATTGGTGTCCCAATTTTTCCACATCTCCTCCAACATTTATCATTTTTCTTTTCTGTCATATTAGCCAATCTGATAAGTATAAGGTGGGACTTGTTTTAAGCTGCATTTCTCTAATCTACAGTGATTTTGAGCATTTTTTCCTTTCATTACAAATAGCCTTGATTTCTTCTGAAAATTGCTTTATATCCTTTGATCATTCATCAACTGGAGAATGACTCATATTCTTATAAATTTGGCTCAGTTCCCTATATATTTGAGAATTGAGGCCTTTACCAGAAAAACTTGCCATAAATTTTTCCCCTAATTTCTTGCTTTCCTTCTAATCTTAGCTACATTGGTTTTGTTTGTATAAAAACTTTTTAATTTGATGTGATCAATATTATCTATTTTACATCCTATAATGCTCTCTATCTCTTGTTTGGTAATAAATTTTTTCCTTCTTTATTTTTCAGATCTATGGAAATGAGAAGAACTTAAGGCCAAAGAACATATAGAAAACATTACAAAATATAAAATAATTTTGATAATAAAAAAAAAGTTTTTACACAAACAAAACCAATACAATCAAAATTAAAAGGAAAGCAGAAAACAGGGATGGGGGAAGGGGGAGGAATTTGCAACAAGTATCTCTGATAAAGGCCTAATTTCATAAATATATAGAAAATTGAGTCAATTTTATAAAAATTCAATTCATTCCCCATCTGATAAATGATCAAAGGATATGAATAGGCAGTTTTCAAAGAAATCAAAGCTATCTATAGTCATATGAAAAAATGCTCTGAATCATTATTGATTAGAGAAATGCAAATTAAAACAATTCTGAGGTATCACTTTACACTGTCAGATTAGCTAATATGACCAAAAAAAAAATGATGGTGGAGGGGATATGGGAAAACTGGGACACTAATGCACTGTTCATGGAGCTGTAAAATGATCCGAACATTCCAGAGAGCAATCTGAAACTATGCTCAAAGGACTAAAAAACTATGCATACTGTTTTTTGTTGTTATTTTTGTTACATTTTGTTATATTCTTTGTTAAGCTATTTTTTGTCTACAAGCATAAGATTTTATATTTGTATCTATTAATTTTAATTTTACTAGGCTGTCCCACATTCAAGCTTCTAGAGATGTTTATTTTTGAATGCTTAATATCAAACAAATGAGTTAGCTTTGAGGCATCTGAAAATTTGATGAACATGTCACATATCTTTTTATCCAAGCCATTAATAAAAATGTTGAAAAATATCAAAATCTTAAAAAACCAAACTCTGAATACCCTTTGATCCAGCAATACCACTGCTAGGTATAGATGTGTACAAAAATATTTATAGCAGTTCTTTTTGTGGTGGCTAAGAATTGGACATCAAAAAGATGCCCATCAACTGGGGAACTGCTAAACAAGCTGTGGTCTATGAGTATGATAGAATACTGCTGTGCTATAGGAATTGACAAGCAGGATATTTCAGAAAAACCTGAAACAATTTACATGAACTGATGCAAAGTGAAGTAAACAGAACCAGGAGAACATTGTACATAGTAATTGCAATACTGTATGACGAGGGCAGCTAGGTAGCGCAGTGAGTAAGAGTGCCAGTCCCGGAGTCAGGAGGACCTGGGATTGGTTCCGGCCTCAGATACTTAACACCCACACAAAAACCTGACCATGTAACCTTGGGCAAGTTACTTAACCTCAATTGCTTTAAAAAAAAAAAAATACCGTATGATGAAGAACTGTGAATGACTTAGCTATTCTTACGAATGTGATGATCCCAATAAGACAATCCCAAAGGACTAATGATGAAGCATACAATCCACCTCCAGATAAAGAACTGATGATATTGTTTGAATATAGATCGTAGCATGATATTTTTTACTTTTATTTTTTCTTTTACTCTAGGCTTCTTGTAGAAAATTGTTAATATGGAAATGTTTTACATGATTGCACATGTATAACCTATAATTTATTGATTACCATCTCAGGGAAGGAGAAAGGAGGGTTAGAATTTGGAACTTAATCTCTAAAAGAAAAAATGCTAAAAAATTGTTTCAACATGTAATTGGGAAAAAATAAATTAATGAGAAAAAAAAGAGTAGAAACTATTTTTTTAAATTTAATCATTGCCTTATTGTTGAATGTAATAGCTTTGGCTGATGTGGGGTATATTGTCTAATTAAAGAATTAGTCTAATTTTAAAAAACTTTTTAAAATAAAAAATTTTTAAATAAATTTTTCCCTTATAAAAAGATATGACAGGTAAGGTATGTAACATTCCCATAATTTGCTTTCTACTTATGTTTATATAGTTCCTGATTTTGTCTTGGCAGGTAGACCCCAAGTATTTTATATTGTCTGTAGTTATTTTAAATGGGATTTCTCTTTCTATCTCTTGCTGCTGGACTTGGGTAGTAATATATAGAAATGCTAGTGATTTATGTGGATTTATTTTATATCCCGTAATTTTTCTAAAGTTGTTTTATATATTTATAGCAACTAGCTTTTTAGTTGATTCTCTAGGATTCTTTAAATATACCAGCATATCATCTGCAAAGAGTAAGTTTTGTTTCCTCATCACCTTTTCTAATTTCTTCTACTGTTTTCTCTTCTCTTATTGCTATAGCTAGCATTTCTAGTACAATACTGAGTAATAGTAAAAATAATGAACATCCTTACTTCATCCCTGACCTAACTGAGAAGGCTTTTAGCTTATCCCCATTATGGATAATGTTTGCTGATTGTTTTGGATATATACTATTTATAATTTTAAGGGAAGCTCCATTTACTCCTATGCTTTCTGGTGTTTTTAATAGGAAAGTATGTTTTATTTTGTCAGAAGATTTTTCTGAATCTATTGAGATAATCATATGACTTCTTATTGGTATTGTATAAAACCTATACTAATAGTTTTTCTAACATTGAACTGGCCCTGCATTCCTGGAATAAATCCCACCTGGTCATTGTGTATGATCCTTGTAATATACTGTAATCTCCTTGCAAGGTTATAATTTTAAATTTTTGAATCAATATTCATCAGAGAAATTGCTCTGTAGTTTTCTTTCTCTATTTTAGCTCTTTCTGGTTTAGGTATCAGCACCATATTTATGTTGTAAAAAGAATTTGGTAGGATTCCATTGTCTATTTTTCCAAATACTTTATAGAGTATTTGAATTAATTGTTCTCTAAATGTTTGGTAGAATTCACTTATAAATTCTCGTCCTTGGGAATTTTTCTTAGAAGTTCATTGATGCCTTGTTCAATTTCTTTTTCTCAGATGGGGTTATTTAAGTAGTCTATTTCCTCTTTTGTTAATCTAGGCAATTTATATTTTTGTAAATATTCATCCACTTCACTTAGGTTGTTAGATTCATTAGTATATCATTAGGCAAAATAGTTCCCAATAATTACTTTAATTGTATCTCCACTAATGATGAATACACCCTTTTCATTTTTGACACTGGTAATTTGGTTTTCTTCTTCCTTTTTAAAAATCAAATTGACCAATGATTTGTCTATTTTATTGATTTTTCACAAAACCAGCTCCTAGTTTTCTTTATTTGCTCAATGGTTTTCTTACTTTTAATTTTATTAATTTCTCCTTTGATTTTTAGGATTCCCAATTTGGCATTTAATTGGGGATTTTTAATTTGTTCTTTTTTCCAGTTTTTTTAATTTAATGCCCAATTTATTGATCTGTTTTTCTTTATTTTATTGATATTTAGATACATTTATTGATATTTAGAGACATACATTTTTCCTAAGTACTGCTTTCACTGCATCCCTTTTAAATTCTCAATTAGAAGAAAAGCTTAAAATGCAAATAGCCAGCTTTTGATTAAGATAATGACATTTTTGATGTTAAAG
The DNA here is from genome assembly GCF_028583685.1 of Petaurus breviceps papuanus. Lineage (NCBI taxonomy): Eukaryota > Metazoa > Chordata > Mammalia > Diprotodontia > Petauridae > Petaurus > Petaurus breviceps. The sequence goes on along the minus strand of NW_027185698.1, from coordinate 43,634,072 downwards.
AAGATCAGTTCTCCATATAAACATCTGGAAATAAAAGAAACAGATTCTTAAAAAAAAAAACCCAATAATGAGAAAAAAAACAAGATAGAGAATTGAGTTTCTCTATCAGTCCATGAAAACATGCATATGTGTATGGTAGAGAGGTCATACCAGAAAGTTAAATTTCAGGTAAACACATGAGCCAAATGAGACAGGAATAGAATCTATATCAGGGAAGACAGTAAAAGCTCCCAAAAATAGACCTGAAGTCATTCAGCTCTCTGAGGTGGGGGAAAAAGGAGAAGAAAAAAACTAAAATAAGCTCCAGTAATCAAGTACCCCCCTAACCTTTCATAATAGAAGCAATGGACAGAACCAGTCTCCAACAGTCAAAAGTACAGGGAGACAGGGACAACTCAGAATTTGACCACTAGAAGATTGGGAGTAAGAGAGCAGTGAAGCTGTGCAGGAGGAATAAGACCAGCATTTCCTCCAACATCCCAGTAAGAAATGTCAAGGCCATGACAGGAACTGAAACTAGCTCCTGACTAACGATCATGAAAAACGAAGAAAGAGACAAATGGAGGCCTAAGCTTAGAAGTGGGCCACTAGGGCTGTCTGAAACAAAAGTCAGGAATTAAGGCAGAGGATGGGGCCTAATACCAACCACCCCATCCATATTAACTACATTATCAAGACTATAGTATGAAACAGGACCAAACAAGGTTTATCCATATATCCATGATTGCTAGGGTAGAAAGGCCTGAACATAAAATTACAATCCAAGAACTAAAGCTGAAAATATGAGTAAGCAATAGAAAACACCAAACACAATGAAGAAATACTATGGATTAAGAGAAGACCAAAAGGTAAACCCATAAAAAGGAAGTAACTCTACAGCAAAGACAAGAAGACTCTCAGAGAAAAAAAAAATGGCTTACCACAAGGACTCTAAGAATAAATGGAAGAGATTAAGAAAGAGATCAAAAAATAATATTAAAAATGAAATTGGAGCTCAGGAGGGAAAATAAAAAGCATAGAACTAAAGTTAGAACATGTTGCAAAAGTAGTATACCCCCTGAAAAACAGAGGGAAACAAACAGAAATCAATAGCTCCATAAAATGAGAAATAGTAAAATAAATTTAAAATACTGAAAAAAATAGAAGAAAATATAAGGTATCAACACCAATGATCTACAAGAAAGATAAAGGAGAGATCATTTAGGAATTTCTGAAAAGATGACCAAACAAAAATTTAAATATCATATTTTAAGAAATCATAAAAAAGAAATCTCTATCAGAGTCAGAGGACCCAGTAAAAATAGAAAAAGACAGTTAACCCATCAGCTCATGAATGAAACCCCAAAATAAAAACACCCTCTAAAGTCAACCCCAAAATACAAAAGTTCCAAATCAAAGAAAAAATAGTGAAGGCAGTCAGAAATAAATGATTCAAGTTCCAATGAAGCACAGGCAGTATCATATAAGACTTAACAGCAATTACAACAAAAGAGGGAAAATCTTAGAATATGATATTCCAAAAGATAAAGACTTGCAACCAAGACTAACTTACCATAAAAAACTGAGCATAATTTTTTTTAAATGAAGTTTTAATAAAACATAAAAATGGGGAATTTTAAATGAAAAGATCAGAACTAAATAGTGTCCAAAATGTATGTGTGGGGGGAAGATACCAAGAGATACCTAGAAAGGTAAATAAATTTGAACAACTAGAAGGATCTAAATTATGATGAAATGTTCCTTCTTAATCCTAATGTCTTCAAGTTTTACAGAAAAATAAGATAAACACAGGGCCTGCATATGATTTTGTTCCATTTTTTGGTTTGTCTTAGGAGAGGAAATAAAGAAGAAATAAAGGGAAGAAAGGAGGAAGAAGAGAGCAATTTACTATTTTATATAAATGGAGTGTGAGAGAAGAGTACACAAATATGAAAGAAGTGGTGAGAAGAAGGTGGATAAAGAGATTTAACATATGTACAGACACAAACAAAAGAATGCTTGGGGTGGAATTACATTACTCTCTCAAGAGATAAAAAAGTAAAGGCAGAGACAGGAGCCAAAGCAAAGGGGAAATAAAAGAGAGCAGAATCAGGTAGGGCATAGTCACAAATGAAGCAAATTTCAACTCTAGGGGGCTGATCACAAAGTAGGAGATGAATTAAAAACAAAGAAAAAAGGCACAGGAACCAACAACTGGGGTCGGTTCTTGGTGAAAGAAGGAGAGGCAGAGAAGTAGGAATAAACCACTCAAATATAGCTCAATACCATTAATCAAATTCCTGCTCTTTTTTCATTCCCGTTTATTCTTTTCAGTGAGCAGGGATGCCAAAAAAGAGGAAAACAAGTAAGAGGTTAGTTATACAGAAAGGAAATTCACAGTTAATAACTATAAGAGGGAATGTGAATTGGATACAAATATCCATTAAATGAAGACATATGCAAGAGAATAGATTAGAAAGCAAAATCTAAGAATATGTTGCTTATAAGAAACACATTTAAAACAAGAATTTACAGAGTTCACTTGAAAGCCTGGAACAGAATTTATGTTTCAAGTGAACACAAAAAGCAAAGTTAGCAAGACAACAGTAAAAAAATAAGCAGAAACTACATTATACCTAAGGGCACTACAAATAATGAAATAATATCTATGTCTAAATCTATATACATATGTATATATATAAGTATATATATATACATATATATACCAAATGGCATAGCATCTATGCAGCTGAGAGAAAACTAATCAAACTATAGGAAGAAATAAATTAAACTATAATAGTTGGGGATTTCAGTGTCCCCATCTTAGGCCTATACAAATCTAATGAAAATAAGAAAGATGTTAAAGAGCTGAATGGAATTAAAAATATATATATATATATATATATATATGTAGTAATACAATTGCATAGAGTAGGCCTTTGGAGATTAGTGCATGAGAACAGAAAGGAATATATCTATTTTTCTGCTGTGTATGGCATGTTTACAAAAACTGACCATATGCTAAAGCATAAAAATATCATAAACAAATGTAGAAAAGCAGAATTATTAAATACATACTTTACTGATCACAACACAATAAAATTATACTCAGAAATGACCTTTGGGAAGGAGTCAACCTTACTTTTATTGGATTTGGCTAAAGGAGGAAATAACATACACACCCAACTGGATATCTCACCCTACAGGAAAATGGGGGGAAGGGGATAAGAGAGGGGGATGATAGAAGGGAGGGCAGATTGGAGGAGGGAATAGTCAGAAGCAAACACTTTTGAAAAGGGACAGGGTCAAAGGAGAAAATAGAATAAAAAGGGGGGGTGGGATAGTATGGAGAGAAATATAGTTGGGGTAAGAAGGGAAGAAGAGAGAGAATCTGGAACTCAAAGCTTTAAAAACAAATGTTAAAAAAACTTTTAACATACAACTGGGAAATAAGATATACAGGCAATGGGGTATAGAAATCCATCTTACCCTACAAGAAAGCAAGGGGTTAGGGAAGGGAATTGGGGTGGGGGGAATAGAAGAGAGGGCAAACTGAGGGAAGGAATAATCAGTATGCTTTCCTTCTTGGGGTAGGGGTAGGGGAGAGAGAAGGAGAAAATTTGGAACTCAAAATCTTGTGGAAATGAATGTTGAAAACTAAAAATAAATAAATTCTGGAAAAGTAAATAAATAAAAACTAAAAAATGGTTTTTAAAGAAAGGATTCAAATTTAAGCCTGAAAAATTGGTGGGTCAAACAACAAATCACTGAAACAACAGATAATTTTACTGAAGTAAAGAGTAACAATGAAGCAAAATATAAAAGCATGTGTGATGCATGGGAGGAAAGTATATCTACCAACGTTTTCATCAATGAAAAAAGAATAAGCATATCACTAAATAAGATATACAACTATAAAATTAGAAAAGCAACCAACCAAATACAAAAATAAAAATTCTGAAAATCAAAGAAGAGATCAACAAACTTGAAAACAACAACAAAGAATTGAATTGATAAGCCATGAACTGTTTAAAAAAAAACACAACTGAATAAAATGCTAGCAAAGAGGTCATTATATCATGGTAAGAGGATTATATACTATGACTATGTTGGATTTATTATAAGAATGCTCATTTGGATTCATATTATGAAAACAGTAAACATAATGACTATATAATTACAAAACATTCATTATAACAAAAAAATTAAAATGTAAAACCATAAATAAGCTATTCCTTAAAATAGTAAATAGTATTTGTCTAAAATCAAGTGTAAGTTTATCTGTTATGGAGAAATGGTAAAAGCAGGAACATGCACTGTCACAACTACTACTTGATACGTTACTAGAAATGCTAGCTTAATAAAATAAGAAAATAATTGATAGAGAAAGCAGAGGCAAAGAAGAAATAATAATCAATTTTTTAGGTGGTGAGTCAAAAAAATTAATTGAAATAATAACTATTAAAGCAGTCAACATAAATCATTAGACTTTCTGGGTATTACAAATAAGAGCCAGCAAGAAAAGAAAAAGAAAAAAATTCCATCCAAAATTACTAGAAAATGTATAAATGACAAATACAAGAATTTTAAGAATATGACTATAAGCACATTCTACAGAAAAAAAAAGACAGACATAAATATCAGAAAAGATACTTATTGATTAAGACTGGGTTGTCACAATGTAATAAAAATGATAGTACTAAATTAAAGTACAAATTCAATGACTTACAGAATTAAACTTCCAAAATATTCCCTTATAGGGTTAGAAAAAATAATAAAATTTTTCTGGAGAAAAGAAGTTCAAGAATCTCAAAGGAAATCATGAAAAACATGACAAGTAAGTGGTTCTAACTGTTCAGAATCTCATTGTATACTACAAAGCAGTTATAATCAAAACTTTGGGATACCCAGTTAAACAGAAAAGTGGATCAGTAGAACTAAATACACAAATACTAAAAAAAAAAAATTAACATAGAGTGATTGAAAAACCTAAGGATTTAAACTTACTATTTGAAAAAACTACTGGGAAAGCTGGAAGTACAATTAAAAACATAAAATTCTGAAGAGGTAACCACTGCCAAAGTCAGAGGACAACAACAAAAAATCAACCAAACTTGGGTCAAATACATTGGATAATGTTGAAATCAAATATAAAAGTTCAATTACACGTTTTCCTTCTGTGAAGTAACAATCAACAACAAAAGCAGAAAGTGATGTACTATTAGTAACAATCAGATTATTAGGTGTATTGCATAACTGTTTCCATGGCATATAATTTCAGGGGGTAAAAGGTTATTTGGTTGTTTGGAAAGTATATGCTTTATTAAAATAAAATATATCAACAAAATAAGATATATGAAATGTTATAAAACAATTTCTATCAATAATATACCTGTCCTCCAATATGGAAGCACCACAGATCATACACAAAATAGAAAGGTAACCTAAATATTCACCATCAAATCAGCCCTTAAGTTCACAAACATAATCATTTCTTAACATACAATAAAGCCATTATAATCACACCTGAAAGTGATTTACATTGAGATTTTGAGCATTCTGTTTAAAAGGGAAACATGTAGAGCAGATGAAGTTGTGTTATTTTTTCTGGAACTACCTAGTGACTGGGAGTTAAAAAAAAAAAAAAAACAACCAAAACCATCTTCCCAAATTGAAAGATTGGCAGAGACAAGGAAAGCATTATTCTGACCTTCAATGTGGGACTCTTATTATGAAATGAGTTTCCTGAATCATTAAGCTACACTCTATTTTGAACTCTACTTCATATAGAGATACTCATTGGCCTATGACAAGCTGCTTGTATTCTACCATGACCATGGAAAAATGGAAATAAATAAAATTTCACTAGCCTCTGTCTTTTTTTCTTTCTCCTTCACCAGAAAAGCATCCCCAAATGGCAATGAAAAAGGCTTAGTGAATAGAAAGTTCCTCCCATTCCCAGTCACTTCCTAAGACAATAGCACAAAGAAATAAATGTAATTGGCAAGAAGCCTGCTGTTCTGTTGCAGAAGAAAAGGAGTTCAGTGTTCAGACAACTTATCCCCAGCAGCAAGACCACCAAGAATGAATGACTGTGGGAGTACCTTTTATTATCTACATTTTCCTTAATTAATAACTGAGAGGGCAATTTAAGGATGGAAAAGGCTTTTCTTTACTGCTCTGAAAAGAAAAGAGAAAAACAAATTGCTTTGTTTTCTCAAAAATCCTAGTTGAATCTATGGGTCTGTAAGGTAACTATGGTATTTGTTGTTCTAAAAAAGTGACAAAAGAAGGCATTTTAAGTAAAGCAGCACAGTCTAATGGAAAGGTGCTCAACTGGGAGTCAGGAATCCCAGCTCTTCAATTTTCTAGCTCTGACTTTGGGCAAGTCATTTAATCTACCTGAGATGGGTGTAGGGAGATGATAGAAGGTGGTCAAGATGGCAGACAAAGATACAGTCTAAAATCAGCTCTACCTTTGTCATCCCAAGTCAAAAATAAATACAATAGAAAGAGCAAGAACAAGATGGGAAAAATAAAGTTACCATAAGGTAATTTTTTTTTTTTTTTTGCTTTTTGGCAGGCAATTGGGGTTGACTTGCCCAAGGTCACACGGCTAGTTTTTGTGTTAAGTGTCTGAGGCCGGATCCAAGCCCAGGTCCTCCTGACTCCAGGGCCGGCGCTCTATTCACTGAGCCACCTTGCCACCCCGACAAGGTAATTCTTAAAGGAAAATAAATAAATAAAAGTTCACCTCACCAGACTGCTCGTGGCACTTCCAGAGTTCCTTGTCCCTCAGCCCATATCCAGGCTGACTCAGAGCCCAGAACTCCTCCTCCCTTACAGCTTTTGGAGATTTAGGTTTCAGCCCTTATAGTTAACCTCTTGGCAACATCTCAGCTGGATTCTTGTCCTCTTGGTGAAGTGAGAGCTACAAAGGAGGATGGTACTCAGGTAGAGAACAGGCCTAGCTACAAAAGCCTCTTCAAGTTTCCCTTCCTTAGTGTTCTGAATAAACCCTCCTCATACCGTCAGTTTACTGTCGTTCATGAATCTGATCATGGCCAGCGTGAAAGAAAGATGAAAGAAACTTCTGGTTATGGAGAAGGAAGGGGTCCAGTAGTATGAAGCTTATTACAAGTACCTAATAGAGACAGAAGGTATTGGGCAGCTAACAAGAAGACTCAAAAAAAGATGAAGTCCCAACTACACAGGCTTCTTGGCACAGGACACATTGCGGAGCTGGCCTTCCACTGAGCCTTTAAGATGTTTTTCAGAACTTCTATGTATATAATTGCCTCACTCATTTTTATTTGTGAAGCTTATTCTTTGGACCCAAGTACAAGATTTTATATATACCCTTACTAAATTTCATCTTGCTAGGTTTACTCCAGTGCTCTAGTGCATCACAATCCTTTTGGAATCTAACTGTCATTGACTGTATTAACTATCCTCCTCAGCTTTATATCATTGGCCAGTTTGATGATCATACCACCTATGCCTCAATCCTTTGTCCCACTCATTGATAAAAATGTTCAACAGCAAGGAGCCCACCACGGATCCCTGGGGTTCCCTACTGGAGACCTCCTACCATGGTGACATTAAACTAGTGCTAAAATGAGCTGAGGCTGAGCAAGAAGAGTTAAGGACAACAAAAGGGGTGGATTTTTAGACTCCAAAAGATTAAATTATCTTTACAACCCAGCCAACTCCCAAATCTACACATTCAGCCCTAATTTCCTAACTCTAGTCTTATATTACTAGCTTTCTGCTAGACACTGTCACCTGCATGTCCTTGTGGCCCCTCAAATTCAATATGTTAAAATGAAACTGATTTTGTTCCTCCCTAAACCTGCCCCTCCTCCAAACTTCCTTGTTTCTGTCAAAGGCATTGCTATTCCAGTGCCCTAAATACAAGTAAATACAAGTGAACCAGGATGAAAATCTCTGAATTCTCCCTAGCTCATTCCCCTCGCCACTCATAATCAATCAGTCCCCAGGTATTACCAAGTCTGTCCTTACTCCTCTTTAATCCAACCCCATCTTATATAGCCAATATCCTATTTCTCAACTTCTCATCTCATAGATGGAAAAATATTCTAATTGGTCGCCATGATGGAATACAAGCCCTGGGAAGCCCCTCCTCCCCCAACTGTCCTTGAATTTTCCCATATGGTCAAGTATCTGGCTATCAGACATCAACTCATAACAGTAATCCTCTTAACTGGTCTTTCATTGTAGCCTATACCCAATCTCCCAATTCACTAACTTAGCCCAGTCCTTCATTATCTGTTATCTCCAAACAGCCTGGGCCTTGATCCCATCTAGACCCCATTCTCCCTTGGCCAAGAGGTCTGGGTCCCTGGAATTTACTTAGGGCACCTAGTCCTTCTCTGTTACCTCCCAGTCATCCCCAGAGTACTTGGCCCCTCCTAAATCCTTCCCACAGTAATCTTTCTGTATATAACATCCATCTTGCCTTCATTAAGGTGCTTAGATTCCTTAGGAGTCTGGCCAATATGGCAGATTTTTAGAATCACACCCATCCTGACTGATATTCTAATAAACCTTGTCTTTCACTGAAAGAAGGCTTGGATCGAATTAATTTGAGGCAGGCCCCACGAATCACTATTTTGGGTTCCCAGCACCCCTAAACATCAACAGTCATACTTCCAGTATCTCTTCTCTCCTTTTCCTCCCTCCACAAAGCTATAAAAAAAGCATTCCCCTTTTCAAAAACCTCAATACCTTCCTTTTTCCTTGAGTATAAATTGTACAAACTCTCCGGTACTGCATTTAAGGGCCTCTACAATCTATTTACCTTTGCAACCTTATTTCACATATCACCCTTTCACCACTCCATGTTCCAGTTCAACTGGGCTACCAACTATACTCTTCCATACAATTACACAAGATTTCTCCCCATGCCTGGAAAGGTATTTCTGCCTTAACTCTACCTCTCTGAATCCTTACCTTCCATAAAGGCTCATCTTAGATACCACCTTCTCTTTCAAACCTTTCCTAATCCTACATGATATGTCCTTATCCAAATTATTTTATTTTACTTAAATGTATTATATGTTGTATCCCCTCAATAGAATGTCAACTCTTTGAAGGCAAGAGGTATTTGTTTTTGTATTTACATCCCTTACATGACAACTGGGCAGCTAGGTCACAGTGGATGGAGCTTAGAATCAGAAAAACTCATCTTTCTCAGTTCAAATTCAGGCTTAGATACTTGCTAGCTGTGTGACCCTGGGTAAGTCATTTAACCCTGTTTGCTTCAGTTCTTCCATCTGTAAAATGGCCTGGGGAAGGAAATGGCAAACCACTCCAGTATCTTTGCCATGACCCCAAAATGGAGTCATGAAGACTCTAAATACAAACACAACTAAAAGGACAGAACAACTACAAAACAACCCTTACAGGACAAGTGTTTTATGTCCTTATTTCCCATAAGTAGCTTTTCTTTTGGACTTCACCAAGCCCCCACCTTGGGTACTTTCTCCACCCAACCCCACCCCCTTTGGATTCCTTTTGGGTATTATCTTCCTATATCAGATTAGAAAGTCCTTGAGGGCAGAGGCTGACTTTCTTTTTCTTTGTATCCTCAAGGTTTAGAATGCCCCCCCCAATGGAAGTAGTAAGTGCTTAATAAATGTTTATCAACTAATGAGGTGTTTAATAAGTGTTTGGTGGGGGGCAGAGCCAAGATGGCAGAGTAGAAGCACAACCTTCCCTCCGCTCTGGCTTCCACCTTCCCCAATCCATGTAAAAAGGGGACTCTAAACAAACTTTGGAACTGCAGAACCCACAAAAAGACACAGAGAAGCTAACCTCCCTCTGAGGGCAGGCCAGCAGGAGTGGCCAGCACAGCACTCTGGGAGCAGAGCCCAGCCCCACCCAAGGCTTTAGCCCCAGGGCAGGCCTGACCAGACACCAGCCTGAGGGACTCCAGATCAGTAGCAGCTGTGGCCCTTTCCAGATTTATCAACACACAGATGCAAAGGACAAAGAGACAGGTCAGTGCAGTCTGGACTTTGGGACCCAGTAAGTGGGAATGTGTGGCTTTTGCTCCCCGGGGCAAGAAGCCACTGAGACGCTAGCACAGCCAGCCAGTGCCACATGGCAGCTTCAGCTTCTGGCCTGCAGAGTGTAGGGGTACCAAGCACCAGTCTGAGGGGTAATCGCTCTTGCTTTAACCTTCTTGGATCTGGATTGCAGTCTAGGGTGGAGGTCCTAGGGTGTGTGTCCAGCTTGCCAGAGTGTGGGGAGACCTCAGAGAGGGCACCCATCTAATACCTCCCACAGCTGAGAAAACCCCAGCGTTTGGGTCGAAAGCTCCCCTGTCTGGTGGCAGAGTCCTACTGTGGCAAAAAGCCAAGGAGTCAAGTGACTGAGGGGCAACATGACAAAGGAAACAAAACAGACAGAAGATTCCAACATTAGTCTCCTATTTGGGGGACATAAAGGAGCAAAGCATGGAACAGGAGGAAAACAGTGAAGTCAGAACTCCTGCACCAAAAGCTTCAAAGGAAAATACAAGCTGGTTACAGGCCATAGAGAACCTTAAGAAGCAGATAAGAGAAGTAGAGGAAAAATTGGGAAGAGAAATGAGAACAATGCAAGAAAATTATGAAATGAGAGTCAACAGCCTGACTGAGGAAAATAATACCTTAAAAAACAGACTGACTCAGATGGCAAAAGAGGCTCAAAAAGGCAATGAGAAGAATGCCTTAAAAAGCCGAATTTGCCATATGGAAAAAGAATCTCAAAAGCTCAATGAGGAGAATCATTGCTTCAGAATTAGATTGGAGCAAATGGAACGTAATGACTTTATGAGAAATCAAGATGCTGTTAAACAGATCCAAACAAACGAAAGAATAGAAGGCGATGTGAAATATCTCATGGGAAAAACCACTGACCTGGAAAATAGATCCAGGAGAGATAATTGAAAAATTGTTGGACTACCTCAAAGCCTTGATCAAAGTAAGAACCTAGAAATCATCATCCTCTGGGAAGTTCTCAAAGAAAACTGCCCTGATGTTTTAGTACCAGAAAGCAAAATAGAGGTTGAAAGAATCCACCGATCACCTCCTGAGAAAGATCCCAAAAAGAAAACTCCTAGGAATATTATAGCCAGGTTCCGGAATTCCCAGATTAAGGAGAGAATATTACAAGCAGCCAGGAAAAAACAATTTGAATATTGTGGAAACACAATCAGGATAACCCAGGATCTGACAGCTTCTACACTGAGGGATCGAAGGTCTTGGAATATGATATTCCAGAGGTCAAAGGAGCTGGGATTAAAACCAAGAGTCACCTCCCAGCAAAACTGAGTATCATGTTTCAGGGGAAAATATGGTCATTCAGTGGAATAGAAGACTTTCAAGCATTCTTGCTGAAAAAACCAGAGTTGAATAGAAAGTTTGACATTCAGATACAAGAAGTAAGAGAAGCATGAGAAGGTAAACAGGGAAAAGAAATCATAAGGAACTTATCAAAGTTGAACTATTAACATTCCTATATAGAAAAACAATAATTGTAACTTATGAAACTTTTCTCAGTAGTTGAAGGGAATAGAAATATATATGTCTATATATGAGGGTATATGGGCATATGAATACATATGTGAATGTGTGTATACATGTTTACAGGTATACATAGATAGAGGGCACAGGACCAATTTAACAGGAAGGGATGATACTTAAAAGGTGAAATTAAGAGGTGAGAGGAATATAATGAGAGGAGATGGGGAGAGACAGATTGGGGTAAACTATCTCATACAGAAGAGGCAAGGGAAAATGGTTACAATGGAGGGGAAGAATAGGAAGGCAAAAGCGAATGGGTCAACCTTATTCCCATTGAATTTGGCTTGAGGAGGGAGTGAAATACACACTAAATAGGGTATCTCACCCTCCAGGAGA
>NW_027185698.1:43547335-43622066 GCF_028583685.1 Petaurus breviceps papuanus | reverse complement strand
TGGGGGGAGGAAAGTTGGAAGCACCCACTTTTGAAAAGGGATGGGATCAAAGTAGAGAATAGAACAAGTGGGGCATGGGATGGGAATGGAGGGAAATATAGTCAGTCTTTTACAATATATCTACTATGTTATTGTTTTGCATTAGCCACACATGTACAGCCTATACTGAACTGCTTGTCTTCCCAGTAAGGGTGGGTTACAAGGGAGGAAGGGAATGAATCTGGAATTGAAAGTTTTAAAATCAAATACTCAAATATATATATATATGTGTGTGTGTATATATATATATTTATATATATATATATACTATTATTAATAGCATCTTACATGTAATTGGGAAATAAGATATACAGGCACTGAGGCATAGAGATCCACTGGAAAAGTCTAAAGTGGTATGGGGGGAAAGAGCAGATTGGAGGAGGGGATATCCTGTGGGACTGCTATTTTGGGGCGGTGGGTAGGGGAAAAAGGGGGAGAAAATTTGTAACTCAAAATCTGGCAGAAACTAATGATGTAAATCAGAAGTTAATAAAGCATTAAAAAAAAAAAGTGTTTAAGACCAGGAGTCAGGAGGACCCGAGTTTGGTTCCAGCCTCAGACACTTAACACTACCCCCCCCACACACACACACAAAAACTAGCCGTGTAACCTTGGGCAAGTTACTTAACCCCAATTGCCCTCCAAAAGGCAAAAAAAAATTTTAAAAATAAAAATAAGTGTTTGATGACCTGAATTGTTGACTGACTTCAAATGATTCCCTCCTCCCTCCTCTGAAAGTACTCAAACTTGTCAAATGTTCCTTCCAAAATGTACCCAGAAAGGAGACTAATACTGGAGACTGGGACCAACAAACAGAAAATACGAGACTATTATTTCTTTTGTTCTGGATCCTAGACTTCTGCTAATGAAGTTTGAAACCCCAGTAGTGAAGGCTATCTTGTCACATTTACAAATCAAATTGAGGCTATAAAACCCTCAACATACATACATACATATATACATATATATATATATATACACACACACATATATATACACATACACACACACACACACACACACACACACATATATATATAATACCCCACTTTTATGCAGCACATTACATTTATCCATGTTAAATTTCATTTTTTTTAGATTCAGTCTACCTGAAACAAAAAAGCCAAAAAACAAAAGAGCAATTTTCACTCCTCACCGAGGCTTCTGATGTCGATGGATGTTTCTGTAGCTCAGTTTTGGGGACAGTCTTACTTTTGCACAGCAAGTGCAGCTTTAACTTGTCAAATAATACCTGCATAAAAGTAATATTTCAGATGACAAAGATCTTTCAAAATTAAATAAACTAAACATTACTACAATAGTAACTAATTTAGACTGGTTACAAGAGGTGCAAATAATGAAAAAGGAAACTAACAAAAAGAGAATGATGGTTGAGAAATTATAAAAATAATTAAATTCTACATTTTTAAAAAAGGTTTGAAATAAATGAATTTCAATATGAAAATTAATAATGGATACAATTTTCATATCATTAACATGACAAATAGATAATGTTTAAAACATGACAAAAATCTCATCTTTAAGTAAGAAAAGTACTTCCTAAAAGATACTATTCTGTATAACGCATCAAGATACAAATTTACCTCTCGAAGTTGATTATTACTAGTAACAAGAAACTGCTCTCCAGCAGCAATATGGGCTTCTTTTTCCAATTCCTTTAGACGACACTGCAAAAATAATGTGACAAATTAATTTCACTAAAAACTTTCTCAATTTTAAAGAATTTCATAAGATGACAAGAATCTTAAACAGTATAAACAATATCCAATCAAAATTCATATTTTTTAAATCTTTAATTAAAATTTCTTACTTAATTGGGTTTCTCTCTTAAATAACAACATAGGCTAGAGAAAAACTATTTTGTTTGTTCATGTGTCCCCCTCACCTATATAAACTACAAGCTCTGCATACCTTATTAGACTGTTTGGTGAATTAAGTTGGGAATAAAAAAAAGTCACTTGGTAGCTAATATTATGGATAGTTAGTATCCCAGAATTTACCTACTCTGGGCCTTGAAAAAGAAATACACAATACAAGGAGAGATCAGTATTCAAAGCTTTTCAAGCTTACTAGAATATACCAGAGGTAGAATTCCACTGGCATAGTCATCAGTCTAGAGCTCCTCTCAATACCATTATGATATGCCTTATACACAGATAAACAGAGTCAAGACAAATTTGAGATGTTATAAAGAATTTTTACTAGCATATTACTCAAAAGACCTGAGTTTATGTCCTAGATCTTCTACTTATGGTCCATGTGACCTTAGACAAGGTACTTAACCTGGTATAAAATGAGAAGGTTGCTCCAGATGATGGCTAAAGTCCTTTTTGAACTCTGACATTACATAATTCTACAAATGTCACTTAACAAAAGAATTTCTCACTACAATAAAGTTAGAAATACCAATGAAGTTAGCAAGTACAGTGACCAACACAATTTTCAAGCATGTTTGAAAATCTGAATAATAATAATAATAGTTGGTGGTTGTTATCCTTCATTCTTGAAGAGAACCAAAGCAACATCATTATGTTGCAGTCAAGGTACACCGTGTCTGAGTGTGGCTGATCAGACCAATACAGTCTCAGAAGGCTCCACCACAGGTTGGGCACAAATACTTCATATAAACATTTAAAGGGGAGATATCTCCAAATTTGCACATCTCATGCTCCTTTTGAGCTACTGCCATTCTTCTTTGTTCATAGTACACAACACCATCTCTGATGCAGGCACATCATGCTGGGTGGTCCTTTGCCAGTGTCTCCCATGTGAAGCAATCAATTCTAAAGTTCTTCAGAGAGAGATCTTAAGAGATGTTATACTTCTTCTGACCTCCATGTGAGCACTTACCTCATCTGAGTTCTCCATAAAATGGTCTTTTAGGCAAAAATTCATTTGACATTTGAACAGTGTGGCCAGTCCATCACAGTTGTGCTCTCTGCAGCAGAGTTTGAATGTCTGGCAGTTCAGCTCAAGAAAGAACCTCAATGTTCAGTACCTTACCTTGCCAGGTGATCTTCAGAATCTTTCTAAGACAATTCAAATGGAAGCAATTCAGCTTGTTGCTGGTGTACTGTCCATACAACCTGGAACATTTCAGTCAGTTTTTGCTTGAGCAGTAGATGCCCTGCCTTGTAAGCCTGAGCTTTGCCACATGAAAGGAGATTAATGGCATTCAAAACCTCTTCTTCAGTTGGAAGTGTGGTTAGAGAGGGATTGATTTCAACCTGGGGTATATACTCAATGGCTTCACCATTGATTGATGATGGTCTGTTGAGAACACCATGGAAGTGTTCACCCCATCTCTCTAGAGTCATGTCCTTATCACTAATCAATGTAGTTCATATTTTCACCTCTCTTGCTATCCCAAGCACTTGGCATAGTGCCCAGGATATAAATGTTGATTGGTTGATTAAAGAAAGAAAGATATTATCAAGAGGAATGAGTAATGGGAATGAGGGAAGGTTTCATTTAGTAGATGATATTTGACTTGGGTTTTAAAGATAAGAAGAAATGTGATAAACAGAGGGAAGAAGAAGAAAATTAAAGGTTTGGGATTTTTTAAGGAAGACTTCAATTCCATTTCTAAGCTGATGGAAACCATTCTCAAATATACCCCACAGATCTCTTCCTTTCACTTTCTTCATCGTTTCACCGCTTCTTCCTTCCCTTTCCTTGAGGCATACAGGATATAACCTAATTCTGTACCACACTGGCCATCATTCTATCAACAACAGCAGTAGCAGGATAAGCAAGATTCTAGTCTAGTCCTTGCTATTAGGCTCAAAGCTCTTTGTTCCAAGTGAATAGAGGGAAACTCAAGCTCTTGCTTTACTGGGTTACCTGGACCTTCTAAGTGTCCAGAATGGAAGGAGATATTCAGATATTCAAATTTACCCTGAAGTGAGTGGGGATGAGAAGGGAGAAAACCATCTTATTTTAAACCTAAGGATGAGTTTGCAACTGGACAAATCCAATTTTAAATGAAAAAATGATTCTAACATAGAAAGTAACCACAAAAATCCTAACTTACTCCAAGAAGTTTTGATGTTTTCTTCATTTCTTCTTTGTTCACTTGAATTTTATGGGTTTCCATCACTGAAATTCACAGAAAAAAAATAGATATTATTATATACATTAACAAATAACTCTTGAAGTAATCAGTTTAATTCAATGTTATAGGCAGGTATGGATCTATCTATAGAGGCATATTCCACATAACACTGAATTGGCCAAAATCTCACAATAATATCTATCCAAGTCCTTCATTTGGTCAAGTATCTGAGATACAAATTGTACAGCTAGCCACAATCTGAGCTACTGTTTGTTATCTCACTATTGTTAACTCCCCTGAAAATTAAGTTGCTAATTAGATTGATCCTTAGACTGACATCATTTAGAAATTGTTGATTAACCTAACAAAATGTTTTCTTCCAACCTAGTGTCCTTAAGCAGGATGGGTGTTTCTGTATAAGCATATATCTTTACAGTCAGCATGTAGTGGTCAATAAGGAATCGGTGGTTAAAAAACCTTTCACCCCCTCCCAAAGGCATAGTTGCTTAAGCTCAGTTCCAGACTATGCTCCTCTCTCTCTATATATAGTGTGAACAAGAGTAAAGCAAATGAAGGTCAAGGAAGTAGAGAGAAAATGAAGCCTTGAAATAATTCTGTAAGAAACAAATACAGTTCCATTGTGCTCCCTAGTGGAAAAGAGGGGCATAAACAGTTGGAGAATAAGGAAAGAGAAACTAGACTTACTGGAGTTAATCATATATGTTTAAGAGACAGTTTGGGACTTGAAATGAGGAATTCTGGTTCTGACTCAAGGCATATGAAACACTGACAAAGTCACTAAACTTCCTCTGAGTCTCAGTTTCCTCATATATAAAATGAGAATAAACAATACTTATACTACTAATCTTAGGAGGTAGTTACAAAGAAAGCATTTTGTAAACTTTAAAGTGCTATTGAAATTAAACTATTCTTATTGCAAATATAGGAATATGCCCCTTTTCCTGGCCATAATACAGCAGGATAGTCATAGACCAAGTATAGGGGTGGGGAAACTGTGGCCTCAAGGCCATATGAGGTCCTCTAGGTCCTCAAGTGTGCCCCTTTGACTGAATCCAAACTTCACAGAACAAATCCTCTTAATAAAGGGATTTGTTCTATAAAACTTGAACTCAGTCAAAAGGCTGCACCCAAGGACCTAGAAGGCCACATGTGGCCTTGAGGTCACAGGTTACCCACCACTGGACCAAGATCAACATATTGAGGTGGTTTTTTTCCATTTCTGTCAGCTGTCCAAACAAATCAGAGGCTATAAAAGAGAATTATGGATCATAGAATACCAGAACGTGAAGAGATTTTTGAACACAGAATGTCAAAGTAGGAAGAAAACTTAAAGAATAGCTGCTCTCTATTATCTAACAGATAGGATAACTGAGGAACATAGGATGGCTATTTTCAGTTTCATCAGCACTTAAGATGACCTATTGCAATCATGCTTCCTAATGGAAGGGAGAGTTATAGTTAGTCATTAGAATTAGTAGATTCCATTCATTTCAGTAAGCCCTTACTATATGTCAGGTACTATGGCTAGGCACAAGGGATACAATAACAAAAAAGCCCCCAAGGAGCTCACAACATTAAGAGAAGTGCAAAATACAAAGAAATAAATACAAAAAATACACAAAGCATTTGGGGAAGGGGCAACAATTAATATTTGGGAGACTCAGAAAAGAGCTCTTATACTTGGTGGCACTGGAGCTGAAGCCCTGAAAGGATCTAGAAATTCCAAGAGGTAGAAGTGAGGAAGGAGAGCATTCCAGGCATCAGGATGAGGAATAGCAAGTAGTCTGGTTTGGCTAGAATGTAGAGTATATGAGGGGTAATAAGGTATAATTAATTATTACTGGAAAGATAGGTGAGAGCCAGATTATGACAGGTTTTAAACGTCAAACAGAGAAGCTTGTATTTTAACCTGCAGGCAACAGAGAATCACCGAAGCTTCTGAGCAAATGACCTAGTCAAATCTGTGTTTTAGGAATATCAATTTTGCCACAATGTGGAGGATGAATTTTCTTAGAAAGGAGAGAAGCTGAATATAAGATCAGTTAAGCAATAATGACAATATAAGTGAGACCTCTAGAGTCTCAGTTGTAAAACTTTTCTCTTTCAATTTTATCTTCTTACCTGCCAAAATGGGTATCAGAGGAAGTTCCAAAGAATAAAATAATTGCCACAGACCACAAACCTATATTGTAGGAAAAATTCACAAAGACATTACTTGCTTTTTTTCCTATTAATGTACTTTATAGTAAAATGCAGTAAATGTTGAGAGATACTGAGAAAGCACTACCATTATCATTATAAAGAGAAGTCACAAACTAAAGGGAATTTCACATTTTAATAACTGGAGCAAACAGTCTAAATACTACATAAGAAGTTTCAGCTAAAATGGAAATCAAATTTCAGTGGTCTTGAGTTCTCCCAAAACAAAATCTCTGTTTGTTTTAGTTCTATTTTATTTCAGTGTTTCTACTATCAGGATAAGCAAATAGACATCAGGGGAAAGTGCATCTAAGCAGAACCTTCAGGCAAGGAGGGGTCTATAGAAGGAGAGCAGTTTGTTTTTCAATCCACAGAATAAGGTCAGGCTCTTTCTAAAATTTTTCCTCAGGGGCTACAGGATTTAAATTTAGATCACTATAGCCTAAGGTTTTTGGGGGCAATTGGGTGGCACAGTGGATAGAGCTCTAAACCCAGAATCAGGAAAATCTTAGTTTGAACTCACATTTACTAGCTGTGTGACCCTGGGCAAGTCACTTAACACTGTTTGCCTCAGTTTCCTAATCTGTAAAATGAGTTGGAGAAGGAAATGGCAAACCACTTCAGTATCTTTGCCAAGAAAACTCCAAATGGGTTCATGAAGAATCAGACATAACTGAACAACAACCAAGCCCAAGGTTTTATCTATATTTTCAAAAGACAAAAGTAGGAAATGTTAATTCTTATAGTATCTGAAATGAAGCAACCTAGTAAAAAAACATTCCTTATATTTTAAGCACATAACAAAAAAATAGATTCTAATAGATTTTAGGGCACTAAGCACTACTGGGATTCTTTTCTTTTCATAGAAACAACAAAACTCACTTATCTTCTAACTTAATATCTTATTACCCCTGCTCCCTCCTTTGTAATAGGCCAGGGAAGTTACTGTATCTTTTATCTTACTATCTTATCATCCTTCACATTTAAAGATATTGCAAGTGATATGGCTACTTCTTGTGTTAAAAGGGTAGTTGAAAAAACAAGCATCTTCCTCAATTTCAACTAAATTATTTAAAGATAAAAATAATTATATTCTTGCCTTCAATTTAGAGCAAAGATCCACTGTAAGTCTGTAAAGCATCCTCAAGTCTGAACATAGGTTCTGATAAAAAAAAAATCATAATATAATATAAATAGGTAAACTTGACGGCAGTAATTATTCCAGTCTAAAAGGCTATACAAACCAAGAAGATATATTAAAGAAAACATTTTCCTCCAATCCACAAAAAAATAAAAAAATGGTACTAGCCTAAGAATTTTCTCTAGCATGTCTACATCATAGTAGCTGTCAATGAAAGCCCAGTAACAAAAAGGGGAAAGGAAAGGCTCTTGCCAGTAACTGCCCCAGAGTGCAGAGTCTACCAATGGGCATTTGCTGTAGCCACAAGGTGATTGTGGGGAAAGGGGAATAGGAGACAGTCAAAATTTTCCCAATGGTCAATCAATAATTAAACACTTACTATATGACTAAGTACTGGGGATACAAAAAGGTAAAAATAATTTTTTTAAACAGTCCCTACCCTCAAGGAGCTCACAATCTAATGGGAAAATAACAAGAAAATAAATATATACAAACAAGCTACATACAGGATAAATATAGGGAAAATAATTAAGAGAAAGAAGGCACCAGAATTTAAAAGGGTTAGAAAAGCCTTCCAGGAAATGAGACTTTAAGGAAACTAGGGAAGCCAGTAGGCAGAGATGAGGAGAGAGAGTATAACATGCATGGGGGATAGTCAGAGAAAATCCTGAGTCTTGTTCGTTGAACAACAAGGAGGCCAGTGTCACTGCATCAAAAAGTACATGACAGAGAGTAAGGTGTAAGGAGACTAGAAAGAAGGAGGGACTAGGTCATGAAGGAACTTGAACACCAAAAAGGGTATTTTGGATTGGATCCTGGAGGTGATAGGAAGCCCTTGGAGTTTATTGGGTACTTGCTTTACAATAGACTAGGCATGAGCTGATGAGGGCCTGTACCAGAATGGTAGCAGTATCAGAGAAGGAGGCATATTTGAGAGATATTGCAATAGTGAAATCAACAGGTCTTGGCAACAGATAGGAAATGAAATCCAAATCCTTTTATTAAGGGGATTTGTTCTGTGAAGTTTGGATTCAGTCAAAGGGCTACACTTGAGGACCTAGAGGGCTGCAGGTTTCCCACCCCTAAATTGGATAGTGGAGTTGGAGGGGTGGGAGTGGGATGAGAGATGAGGCATCCAAATATGTGAATGTAATTGTTATTGCACTGCGATCAGTTAAGGATGTGTTTAATATTTCTGTTTTTCTGCATCTCTTTGTGATGTTTTTATGCCTTAATATATGGTAAATTTTTATAAATGTTCGATGTGTAGATGAGAAATAGATATACTCCTGTTATCACTAGAGATCTAAAATAGCTAACATATCTAAAATTCTCTCCTAGTCCTTAATTTCTTTCTTGTTTATTGCCTTGTTAATATTTCTAGGCATAAAAGAGGTACACTGAGATCCTTCACTATTATACTATTGCTGCCTATTTCTCCCCATAACTCATTTGATTTTTGCTTTCAATATTTAGATGTTATGCCATTTTGTATCTATATGTTATGTATTGACATGAATTCATCATTTGTAATATGTATAAGCATATTGTAGTGTATTTTAATTGAATATTCTTATTGTTGCTTTGTCTGAGATTATGATTGCTAACTCTGCTTTTCTGAGCTTACTTAAAGGACAATAGATTTTGTCCTGCCTCATTTTAAGTCTGGATGAACCTTTCTCTTTCAAATACATTTATTGTAAACAACTTATTGCTTGATGCTGCTTTCTAATCCATTCTGCTACCTTCATTTTATGGATGAATTCATCACTTTCACATCCATAGCTACAATGGTTAACTGTTTTGATTCCCCCCATCCTATCCTGTGATAAGTTTCCTTCTCTTTTCCCTGTCCCTCTTCCCAAAGAGGATATTGAGAAAGGAGTGTGTACAATAATAATGATCTATATTTTATGCAATATACTACCATTTCATTACTTCTCTTCCTATTATCACAGGTTTTTACTTTTTTTTTCTTCCATTTCATCCTCTCTTCATATTCTACCCTCTGAAGATGGAGTTTTCTATTTTTTAACTAATCCCTCCCTCAAACTACCCTTCCTATTACTCTCACTTTCTTATTCAGTTTAACATATTTTTACACAAACTCTTTGTATATGTGTGTGGGGTGGGTGGATCCCAATTGGGAAAAAGTCATAAAATACAGTAATAAGTGAAAAGCCATAAAAATTTAAACTCTGTGAATGATGGAAGCCCAAACATGGCAGTCTGTCTACAATCATAACTTAGATACTGAATTATGTTTTAGACACTGAGTCATAACTTAAGATACTATGACCTATGAAAGCCAAAACAAGAATATCGTGACCAATATGTGACTGGAATATAATTGATAACACAAATTTAGGCTTGGGCATAATATTGGTTTAACTCTCAATCTCATTACTAAGCAGAAAACCAAAAACATCCACCAATCAGTAGCAATGCACTCTCTAGTTCCTCTGGCCTTCGTCTATTTTCTATAATTACCCATGGGGGATTTTTGTGTTTTTGTTTTGTTTTTTGAGTAGGGATGCACTTAATATCTGGCAGTCACCCCAGATTGACCCTGTTTTGTGAATAATGATAGATTAAACTGCTACCTATAATCAATATGGAGATACTTAGCCTCTTACTTTGGATTAAAAAAAAAAAAGCCCACGGTTGAAGAGGAGGTACCGGGCTCCCCAGCCAGGGGAATTCCAGACCTTACAGTATGCATTTGATCCTTTGTTCAAATAAAAATGAGATTCATGTGAAACACATTCCCCTACCTCTTCCTCCATGTTTGTACAGTCTTTTCTTTGGGTTACCCCAATTACATGAGATTTGTTCTACAGACTTCCTTCTTTCTTCACTGGAGTATTATCTTTTCTTTCCCTTTTCTTTTTTCTCTTATCATCAAAATATAATAAAAACTGTGTCCGTTCCCTCTATCTTATTTACTCTGACCCTTGAAGACATTAAGATTCTCTAGAGACATTTGTTTCTTCTCCCCCTGTTAAAATATAAATACTTCATCATAGTAAAATCCCTTCCAATTGCTCAGATGTAACCTTTATATGTTTCTCTTGATCCCTTCAACAAATTTCAAAGCTCTAGAGTCTTTATCAGGAATACTTGGAAGTCCTCTATTTTATTTAAGATCCATTTTTTTTTCTAGTGTAGGATTATACTCAGCTTTGCAGGGTAAATTATTCTTGGTTGTATGACTTTATCTTTTGCCTTCTGTAATGTTATATTACAAGTTCTCCTGTCCTTCATGGTTGTAGCTACTAGGTCTTGCTTGACACTAGCTGTGAATCCTTGGGATCTGAATTCTTTTTTTTTTTTTTTTGGCTAATTAGAGTACTTTTTCTTTGACTTGAAAACTCTGGATTTTGGATATGATGTTCCTAGGAGTATTTATTTTGGGGTTTCTTTTAGGAAGTGATTAATGGACTCTTTTCTCCTTTTACTTTGCCCTCTGGTTATAATAGGTCTGGGCAGTTTTCATTTATGATTTCTTGAAATGTAGTATCTAGGCTTTCTTAATGGTGGAGGTTTTCTGGTTAATAATCAATGATTCTTAGATTATCTCTCTTTAGCCTGTTTTCTAGGTCATTGCTTTTTGATAATATATATTTTACAGTTTCTGATGGCTTTTATTATTTTGACTTTGATTTAATGTTTATTGTAGTCTCACAAAATTGCTGATTTATGCTTGGTCCAACCTAATTTTTAAGGCATTTGTTAATTGAGTGATGTTTTACACTTCCTAAGCTGTTTCCTCTCCTTTCAAGTATTCCTTCTATAACTCATTTCTTTTGCAATTCTTTCTTCCAAAACTCCATTTCATTTTTACAATCACTTTTAAACTCTTGTTTCTTTTTATTTTTTTGCTTTTTAGAGGGAAACTGGGGTTAAGTGACTTGCCCAAAATCACACAGCTAGTAAGTGTGTCAAAGGCCAATTTGAACTCAGGTGCTCCTGACTCCAGGGCCAGTACTTTATTCACTGCACCACACAGCCACCCTTCTTGTTTCATTTCTTCCAGAAATTCCAATATATCTTGTGGCACATCTGTAAATCTCTTTGAAGGGCTCTGCTTTTGATGCTATTAAGTTATTCTCTTCTTTTGAGTGTTTTTCCCTTCAGTGTCTTCAGCTTCATAATATTTCTTGATTTTCAATATTTTCTTCTATTTATTCATTACTCTAGCTATCCTTTTTTTCTGAATTAGGGTTTTGAGTTGGGGTCAGGCTCTGTGAATTTCTGGAAAGATTGCTAAGACCTTTTTTGATACTGATTTGATACAGACACCTGGTGCCTGGATAATGTGTTCAGTCTACATGAGTTGGTCAGTGCTCCAGAGGTGTAGTCCTAGGCAGTCTAGACAGGAAGTATGAGCTAGGGCAATCTATATGTTGCAGTCTGATCACTTCCCTTCTGGTCTAAATCTAGTAGGTCTGAGCACTAGCTTCAAGTCAGAGGACACAGTTGCCTACTTCAGGGATCTCTTTGGTTCAATCCTTTGTACCTGATACGGTGCTTCAGCCTTTAGTCTTACCTGGATTGTCTGTAGTTAGAGTTAGAAGGAATTTATGCTCTGTGCTCTGGAGTAGGCTTTGTTGGTTAGGCACCGCCCCCAACATTCACTATTACCCATAGGTTGCTGGTTTTCTCTTTGTGTGAACTGACACAATGCACTTACTTCTGGTTTCTCTTTACTTTTTTATTTTTATCATTTCTTGCTTCCACGTTCATTTTTATCCTTTTTGGAACAGATTTGAAAGAACTTGGCTTTTCTGCTTCTACTCATTTGGTCATCTTAAGCTAAACTTCAGAGTACACATTTTCAAACACAGTCAATGTGTGACTGTTTTGCTCAATTGTACTACTTTGTTATAATGTGGGGAGGAAGTGGTTGCTTCTATTTAGCTGGAGGAGAGACTAAAGTGACAATGATATAAAAAAATCAATAAAATATCAAAACACCAACCCTTGATCCCACCCCCCCAAAAAAAGTATTAGAAGTCTTCTAGACCAATGCATTCCAGCTACTGGTCACAGGATGGCATTCATCCATGGCATGCTTGTTTGTTTTTACCAATATGTGAAGTTTTTAGTACCATGGTTCCCATATCTTAAAATTTACACACTGAAGGGGGAAAAAAGAGTCCTTTATCCCTTTCTTCTCCCTCTTCTCTTAACGATATATTTACAGAAGGGTATGCTAATGACCCCCTGTCAAATGATACAAGATTACTCAGTGATGATTTATCTTAATTTTTAATTGATATGAAGATTTTAATATAGGCCAATCCATTAGAATCTTGAGAATGACATCAAGCTGGATCTCTAACATCTCTTCCACCTCTTATGATTCTGTAATTCTATGAAGTAATTACTTAAGCCTCCTCTTGGGACTAAGGAGAAGTCTAAAAAGTGGTTTATCCCTCTTTTATAATTATCTATTTATATGCAAAGTTGTTTTTAAACCTACGACTATTTTAAAATGACTCACCACCATATTCTGTGAAGAACCTCCACTTGTGCTATTCATTTTCATTGGGACTGATTCTTCAAAATATTTCCTTACTAAATCTTCAAATGAAGGAATAGTATCACTAGGATCAAGAAGCCATGCTGCAATTCTGGGATCTAACACCACAAAATCAGCTACTAAAGTAAAAGAAGAAGAAAAAAAGTTATCAGAAAGTAAAAAAAAAGAATAGAGAAGTACAAAGAATAAGGAAGTGATCAATTTGTCTTTCAAGTTTCTAAAAGGCTATTAAATTTTGATAACATCAAAGGAGAAATGTCACATTGCTGAAATGACAGTCTCTTGTGATGAACACAATTTTGTATATTTATGTATACACACATACATATATACATATGTGTATGTATGTATACACACGTATTTGTATCTATATATGTGTGTGTACACACAGTATATGTATCAATACCTATACATATGTATATGTATATACACATGAATGTATATGTATATACTTTCCCTCTATCACCATGAAAGTAAATGATCAACATTATTAACCTAATTTTACAGGTGTAAACTAACTCTGTACTGCGACTTTTTCCCTTTTTTGAGCTATCTCAAATTTCATTACCAAGAATTGTCTTCCTCTCTTCTCTATCCAAGGACTTATTTGGTGAGTGATCTGAAGTACATTCACAAATCATAAATGAAAGAAAACAGCTTAAAATATTACAGAGGTGCTTTCATGTTAAAGGGGAACAAGCTAAAATTATATCAGTTGAGTTATGGAGTGGGATAGAGAGGAAGGAACACAGGACTCAAAGTCAGAAAACTAGGACTGAAGTCTGGTTCTGTCACTTGATAGCTGTCTACCCTTGGGTAAATCACTTCACTTCTCCAAGGTTCAGTATCCTGTTTTTAAAATGAGATTAATAATAACACTTGAACTAACTACTTCAAGGTGATGTTATGTGACAAGTGAGAGATGAACATTTAGTTGAAGCCCTGTTGCAATGGAAAGAGAGTTTGACTTAAAGTTATAAAATCTGTATTCAAGGCATGGCTTTGACACTTACTCTGTAGGAATATACGGGAGAGTGGATTGACCTCACTAAATCTGAGTTCCCTCATATGCAAAATGTGAATAATGTTAGTTGTACAACCGGTCCCATAGAGTCATGAGAAAAGCACAATAAAGTAATGTCGGTCTACAGTTGCCTTGCACGTAGAAGATGCTTAATAAATGCTTGCTGAAGAGGGCAGTATGTTGTAGTAGAAGTAACAGTAGGCTTAGACAGCAGGTTGCAGAAGATTTTTTAAGCAAGAGGTTTCCCATAGCCCCTAAAAGGCATACTGCTTAAGCCGTTATCTGTTTACTACAAAGCTCTTTCCATGCTACATAACTGTAGATATGCAACTTGGCAAACAAAAAAGATTTAACACACTGGAAACTCAAGGCCAATAAACTGCTGACATGTACAAGTTTAGCCTCTGCATTACCTATACACTAAGCTTTATTATCACTTTGATCTTATCTTTAACTGACATCTTTAAGCCATATCAGTCCTAAAGTTTACTAGTGTCCTATGGAGGCATGTATTATACCTCAAAGATAATAAATAATGTCTTAAAGATGGATCCAGAACACAGTTCCCTAATTTTTCCCTAGATTTGTTAATGACTTTACTTTAATCCCCTCTTTTTAGGACAGAATCTCCAAATAACTTTATTCATCAATATAATTTTTACCAAGAAAGTTCAAAAGAGCTATTTCATATTGAATAGCCTTCCATGGAAAAGCAGGAGAACAATGTCAAAGGCAGCCTCCTTTAATGGAAACAGCATTAGACTTGAAGTCATTGAATTTCAGTTTGGCTCTGCCACTTCTTACCTGCATGACCTTGGGCACAGCACTTTAATTCAGTTCCACTCACCAAACTTTTATTAACTGCCAGCTATATACCAGGCACTATGCTAGGCATGAGGGATAAAGACAAAATAAGTAAATAGCCCCTGTCTTTAAGGAGCCTATACTTTACTAGGGGTGTATGTATACACACACACACACACACACACACACACATATATATATATATATATATAGGAAAGTAAATAAAAATTCTGTGTGTGTATATGATTTATACACACACACTACAAAGTGGAATGAGAAGAGTAAAAAACATTAACAACTTGGGGAGATCAAGAAAGGACTTGGGTAGGATGTGGCAACTAAGCTCAGTCAACTCTGAAGGGATCTAGAAATTCTAAGAAAAAAGTAGTAAGGAGAAAGTTCATTCCAGGTACGTAAGAGAATCTGGAATTCCAATCAAGAGAGCTGATGGTACACAAGGCACAGCTCCCACATATCTACTTTAGTAAAACCCTGATGTTTGTACCAAAACAAGTAAATATCAAGAAATCCAATGAAAGCGTCTTCTTTAATGCCCCAAAAGCCAGCAAGAAGCCCAGAGGCAATATGAAAGAGGGACCCTCTGGCAAAATCAGGGCCAGCAAAGAGTAGACTCCCGAAGCCACCAGAGATGGGTCAGAGATATTGTAGTCTGCAAGGTTCTATATCTAGAGACAACAAGAGTAGAGGGCTCCTCTGAAAAAAGCCCAAGGGTAATCAGAAAGTGCCCAAGAAGGAACGTTGGAAGCCCTAGGGAGTACCAGTAACTAGTATGACACAACAGCCCTCAGAGTGGGAGAGCTAGGCACTCAGGAGCCATAAGGTCCCTACCATTTTGTCCTGAAATACCAGAGAGGGCTCTAGAGATTGAAAGCTCTGAACCACAAAGATTCAGGGACAAAGGGGAGGTTAACTCTGGAAGGTTGAAGTCAACACAGAAACACAGGGGATCCAGGGCAAGACCAAGCAGGGACAAGCAACTTACCCAAAAGCACAGCAAAGATCAAAACCTGGTACTGGCACAAAGTCCCAGTTGAGAAACAAAAACTGTAGAGATGCATAAATCAAAGAAGAAACTGATCCAGATTAAAAAAAAAATTAGACATCTAGATCTTCATAACAACTGGAAGCAGAGATCAAAGGAAAAAATAGATTTTTCAAAACAAATACCTAGGAGGAAATGCCTAGATGTTTCATGAATATCTAGAAGAAATGAAGAGATTAAAAATGGAATAAAAGCTCTATAGGAAAGAATAAGTAGAGTAAAATAGCTTAGAAGAAAAAGTAATAAACCTGCCCAAGAAATGGACTCCTTGAAAAGTAGAATAAACCAAATAGAAATCAAAGACTCCATGAGATATCAAGAAAAATTAGAACAAAATTAAAAAGTGATAAAGATAGGGTAAAAGTAAGATATCTTACATCAAAGACAACTGACCTAGAAAACAGGACAAGGAAAAAAATTAAAATCATTGGATGCCCTAAAATTCATGATGAAAAATGTCTGGACACGATATTTCAATAAATCATAAAGGAAAACTGACCAGGTCTGCCAGAACCAGAGGTCAAAGTAAAAATAGAAAGAATTCACCCATAACTTCATGAAAGAAACCATAAAAGGAAAAGTCCAAGGAATGTTGTAGCCAAACCCCAGAGCTTCCATAGCAAAGAAAAAATACTGCAAGCATCAGGAAAGAATCATCAGTTCAAATACCAAAGAACTACAATTAGCAGCACGCAAGACCTGGCAGCTTCAGTATAGAATGAAAGGAGATCTTGGAATACAATACTCAAAAAAGCAAAATATACAGGCTTATAACTACAAATCACCCTGAAAAGCTGAGTATAATCCTACAAAGAAAAAAATAAATCTTTAATGGAATAGAGGATTTTAAAGCTTTCCAGGTAAAAAGACCAGAGTTGAGTAGGAACTATGAAACAAAAACATAAGAGGACAGAGAAAACTAATAAGGTAAATCAATTTAAACAATTAGAAGGTAAGCTAAATGATGATGTGGTGCTGGTATTCTAATGGGGGTGAGGGGAAGAAATAAGTGTCCTTTTGGAACCTTAATGCCTTTCAAAGAGTATTGGGGGAATTAATAAAACCAAAGAGGGAAGGATTAGTTATAAGAGTCTGAAGAGGCTAAGATAAAGGAAAGTAATAGGAATAAAATAATGCAGAAAAGAGGAAGGCATTAGAACTTGCTATGTCTTATAATAGGGGTGCATAAAAAAAAGAGCATACGAACAGAGAGGAAAGGATGATGGAGTGCAGATCAGGTGAACTTCACTCTTATCTGAAATTGGCAAAACAAGATTAAATACATATAGTTTGGTGAAGAAATACATCAGGGAAGTAAAACAGGGAAATAAGTGGGGATTGGGGTGGGAGTTAAAAGGGAGGATAATTTCAGGAAGAGGACAATCACAAGTAAAACAAGCTTTCTGATTTTGAAACAGCAATTTAAGGAACTGCCCAGGTCATTGGTGCTTACTTCAACCCAGGGAGATAGGCTCCTGACCTTCTAGAGTTTAATCCTGTCTCCACACAGAGCCCTTCCCTTGTCTAACTCCTTTTCATGTGTTCTCTCTCCCCCATTAGTGTAGGAGTTTTCTTTAGTACTTGTATTTTTATTTCCAGTGCTTAGCATGGTGCCTGGCACACAATAAATGTTTAATAAATAATTTTTAAAAGAGATATGAAATAGAGATTCAGAGTTTCACATAGATGTGAATGCTATGTATAGAAATACTTTTTACATTTAAATTCTGAATAAATTCTACCACCCCCACCCCCAAAAGCTTGCTAAAAAAAGCATGTTGAATTTGAGATGCTTAGGGGACATCCAGGAAAAGGTAACCAGCAAGATGTTAGAGATGCACACATTTGGAGCTCAGGAGAGATGAAGGATGGTTATGTAGTCTGGGGAATTATTTGCATAAAGATAACTGAACCCATTTTACCAGTAAAGAATAGACAGAGAAGATCAGAGAGCACAGGGCAAAGCCCTGGAATACAATAATATTTAGGTGATAAGACAATGATAATGATCCAGGCTAAAGAGACTGGTTCTGCCACTTCCTAGTTGCACTACCATAGGCAAGGTGCTTTGTGTATCTGAAACTAGATGATTTCTAAGGAGCCCAGACATGAGCTATTAGCTGACTTCCCAAAGTAGATAGTTCTTCTTTATATATCATAGTATCATAGATTTAAAGCTGGAAAAGACTGTAGACCTTATTAAGTCCAACCTCTTCATTTTATAGATGAGGAAACTGAGACTTAGAGAAATCAGGTGACTTGTCCAGAAATGTCCAGCTAGGAACTACTTAAGATAGTATTTGAACCCAGGTCTTATGACTCCAAGTTTACCACATAACCTCATCTAGGGTCTTTTATACAGCAATTATACAGCAATTCTCCACTAACTGGACTGCTGCATTTACCAGAAAATTCCATTTCCTGATCATCCTGTTGAGAGTTAATATAAAGCTATACTTACCATGTTTCCAATGACCATAACTGCCACAAACTTGGAGTACTGTTTTCACAAATTCTTTAGCATTAAAGCAAACAACAGTATATTTACATTTTAGTATTTGAAACAGCACTGATCTGAAAGACAAAAATGATGTCATTAACTTCAATATTTATTCATCTGAAAAAATGTTAAAATTATATCACAAAACTTTTTTGTTTGTTGTTGTTCAGTCAGGTTCAAGTTTTTGTGACCCCATTTGGGGTTTTCTTGGCAAAGACACTAAAGTGGTTTGCCATTTCCTTTTCCAGCTCCTTTTATAGATGGCAAAACTGAGGTAAACAGGGTTAAGTGATTTGCCCAGGGTCATACAACTAGTAAGTATCTGAGGCCAGATTTGAACTCAGGTGTTCTACTTTCAGGCCCATCACTCTATCTACTGGGTGACTTAGTTGCCCTAGAGGAAAAAAATCCAGGAGCTATTAATTCTGGCTTAATTAGATTTATAATTTTTCTTAGCCTCTGTTTACCTCATTTTCCTCACCTGTAAAATGAGGCTAACAATAGCACCCACCTCCCAGTGTTGTTGCTGTAAAGTTAGCACAGTACCTGACACTATGTTAGTTGTTGTTATTGTTACTATTTTTAAAATGGAAGAGACCTCGGGGATCATCTAGTCTTACTCTTGTCTTTGAGCAATGAAGAAACTAAGGCCCCGTCAACTAAATTAATTAGCATTTATTAAGTACTTTACTATGTGATAGGCACTATGCTATGTGGGGGCATACAAAAACAAACAATGAATATTCTGTGCTCCCAAAGTGCTTACATTTATTCTATCCAGGAAGATGACAAATATATATTTAAATAGTTACAGAATAAATGTGAAGTAGCTAAATACAAAGTAGTTGGGAGAAAAGGAACTAGCAATTGCAAAGATGGTTTTCTGTAGGTGTTATGTAAGCTGAGTTTTTAAAGTAAAGCACTACATAACGCAGAGGTGAGGAGACAATAGAGAACCACTAAAGTGATCTTCCTAAAGCACAGGCACACACACACACACACACACACACACACACACACACACACACATGCCCTTCAATTAACTCCAGTGGCTTCTATTGCCTCTAGGATCAAATACAAAATGCTGTTTGGCATTGACAGCCCTTAATAACCTAACCCTCCTACCTTTCCGATCTTCTTACACCTTTATGCCCTGACACATACTTTTTTTTATTTTTTAAATTAATTTGTTTGTTTACTTTTAGTTTACAGGATTCAATTCCACAATTATTCCCTTATCAGCCCCCCTCCCTTTTCCTTTCTTTTCCCCTTACTTCTTCCCTCCCTACTAACTAGCCCCCCTCTTTCGTAGCCCTTACTGCCTGAAGGATATTTTTATACTTAATGAAGTATGTTATTTCTTCTTCGCACCAAGAGTGACAGGAACAAATCTCATGTGAAGCTCCTCTCCCTCCCCTCTTTCCCTCTAAATGATACTTTTTGCGTTTCTTCTCCATAGAGTCTTATGCTTAACTGGTTGTTATTCCCTCCTTGCACCAGAACCAATGAAAGAAAAGCTCATATAATTCTCATCTCCCTCCCTTCTTTTCCTCTGCTATATTGTTTTTATGCCTCTTTGTGTGGCATAATTTACCCTTTTCCACTTCATTCGTTCCTCTTCTTCCATTGCAGTCCCTTTGTAGCCCTTAATAAGATTTTTTTTAATCGTCATTTTATGTATTTTATACTCATACCCTCTACTTGTCTATAACCAGTTTGTTCTTCTTAAATAGCAGGGTGTGTGTGTGTGTGTGTGTGTGTGTGTGTGTGTGTGTGTGTTCCTTGTTTACCTTTTTACATCACTGTTGCATCTCGTAATTGGAGGTTGAGTTTTCCATTGAGTTCTGGCTTTTTCATCAGGAAGGTCTGGAACTCTGTTGTATCATTGAATGACCATCTCTTTGCCTGGAAGAATATGCTCAGTCTCACTGGGTAGGTGATCTTTGGTTGTAACCCAAACTCTTTTGCCTTCCGGAAAATTGTATTCCACTGCCTCCGATCTTTCAGTATAGAGGCTGCCAAATACTGTGAGATCCTCACATTTTTGTGACCCTCGATATTTGAATTGTTTCTTTCTGGCCGCTTGAAGTATTTTCTCTTTTATCTGGTAGTTCTGGAGTTTGGCCACGACATTTCAAGGACTTTTCAGTTTGGGATCTCTTTCAGCAGGTGTCCGGTGGATTCTCTCAATTTCTATTTTACTATCAGGTTCTAGTATCTCAGGGCAGTTTTCCTTAATGAGCTCTTGGAGAACATTGTCCAGGCTCATTTTTTCATCATGATTTTCTGGTAGGCCTATGATTCTCAGATTATCTCTTCTGGATCTGTTTTCCAGGTCAGTTATTTTTCCATTGAGGTATTTTACCTCTTTTTCTAATTTTTCATTCTTGTTGTTGACTAATTCTTGGTTCCTCATAGTTATTTGTTTCTATTTGGTTGGTTCTAGTTTTTAGCAAATAATTTTCCTTGGTTAATTTTTGGAGCTCCTTTTCCATATCATACACTTTTCTTTTTAGAGAGATGTTTTCTTCATTATAATGTTTTTCTAATTCTGCAATTTTGGTTTTGAGAGAATTATTCATTTTGTCTTCTATCTCTCTCATTTGGTTTTCAAAGTTCCTTTTGATCTCATGTAGGAGAGCTTTCTGTGCTTGGGACCCATTCCCTGTAGATGTTTCAGCTGTGGGTGTGGAGTCCACATTGTCTCCCTCTGATTTTGGTTCCTCCCTCTGAGGATAGTAGGACTTCAGAGTCTTTGTAGTCTGCTTTCTACCCATTTTGAGGCAGGGTCCTAGCCACGCCCTTCCTCTAGGGATCCCAAGCCTTTACTGTAGAGGGTTTTGCCCTGGGGCAATAGTTACTATGTTTTCAGAGTGGGGGGGGGGGGGGTTGGAGCAGGAGAGGTTCACTCTGTCATCCTGCTCTTTGGAGGTCCTGATAGGGGCTTTTTTTTTTTTTAATTTCTGGGCTACGGAGTGGTAGCCCCAGGAGTATTTGCTGTCTGGGACAGGGGCCCCTGCATTTGGTTCTTACCTTGCTCTTTCCAGTCCCAGTCCTTTGGTGATAGGCCTGGTATTGGCCCTTGTGGTTGATGGGACAACTTGCCCTCCGAGTTAATGAGGCCTCCTGGATGTTCCACAAACAAGATACTCCATCTCTTGGCTACAAGCATTTTCTCTGACTGTCCTCCATGCCTAGCACATTCCCCATCCTTTCTCTGATTACTAACCTTCCTGGCTTCCTTTAAGTCTCAACTAAAATCTTCTATAGGATGCCTTCTCCAGCTCCTTTTAACCTCAATGTCTTCCTTCCATTAATTATTCTTACTTATCTTGTATATAGCATGCTTCATATATATTTGTTTGAATATTATTTCTCCCATTAGATTGTAAAATTCCTTGAAGGCAGAGACTATCTTTTGTCTCTTTTTGTATCTCCTGTGCTTAGCACAGGGCCTAGCACATAGCAGGCACTTAAATGTTTATTGTTTGAGTAAGTACCTTCCAGGCAAGGGGAATAGATAGTGTAAAGACAGGAGGTGGAATGTCATGTGTGCAGAACAGAGAAAAGATCAGTTTGGCAGAACCTTAGAGTACAAGAAGGAGAGTAACATATAATGAGACTGGAAAGCCAAGATAAACTCAGATAATAAAATATTTTAGAAACCAAATAGAGGAGTTTACATTTTATCTTAGAGGCAACAGAAAACAAATGAAATTTGCTGAGAGATGTGACTTGGCTGTGGTAGAGTCTAGCATAAAACCTATGGCACCTGACTCTCCTTAATTATTAAAAATAAAATTTAATTAGAATTTCTTTCATATTATTGCACAGCATATGGTGCTATATAAGGCATTTTTAAAAACAGTCAATTCTACTAATCAATAGCTATCTAAACAAGTCATTGCTAGCAGCTATTTTGGAACGTTTGTCTCAGAGCCAGATTTTTGACATATAGAAAGTGTAACATGGTTAACTCTGGCCTCACTCTCTCAGAGTCAGGCCTATTATATTTTTCCCCCTCAAGTACCCAAAGGCAGTTGAGATATCTCTTTCCTCTACCATTGGCTCAAGCCCCCACTTCCTGTGTTCCCCCATATGTTAGAGGTCAGTGTGATTGGCACCTTCAGTCCCATTTAACCACTTAACATGCAGCCTTTACAAAGGAATATTTACTTCAATGATATAACAAGAACATACATACAAACATTTTCCCCAAACATCTCTGTGACATATTCTCCTCTCAGTCTTTAGGACAGTAGCTTTGAACTTCAGTTCAGCTCCTACATATCAATGATCCCACAAACTTCATGTCTACATGTAGCACAATTGTTGGATGAATCCTTGCAACAAGTTGAAATCCTGAAGGTTGCTCCCACAGATCACTGTCTTCCTCAAGGTATTGATTTTTTAAAGTAAAAAACTTCAAAAGTTTTGGACAACAGAAAAATTTATTTTAAAAAGTAGTTTTTAAAAAGACTTGTAAAAAGACGCATGGGAAGATCCATATGAACTGATGCAGGGTGAAGTAAACACAGCCAAGAAAACAATACACACAGTAACTTTGTTGTCGTTGTTGCTAAGTAGTTTTTCAGTAGTATCTGACTCTTCATGACCCCATTTGGGGATTTCTTGCAAAGATACTGAAATAGGGGGCAGAGCCAAGACGGCTGTGTAGAAGCAGGAAAACTCCCATGTGCCTCCCCCATAACCACCTCAAATAGCTATAAAAAATGACTCTAAACAAACTTTAGGGCTACAGAACCCACAAAGTGACAGAGAAACAAATCTCCCACTGAAGGCAGCCCAGAAGGTAGACAGGAAGGGTCCATTGCAGCAAGCTGGGAGCAGAGCCCAGCCCAGCCCACATGAGCTCGTGGTTTTAGCCTCAGGGTAGCCCCTATCAGCCACAGCTGGAGGGACTTTGGGAGAGTGGATCATCAGCAGCTGTGGCGGTTTCCAGAATTATCAACCCATAAATGCCAAAGACAAAGTGAGAGGTCAGTGAGGACTTTGGGAACAGGGAGTCCAGTCTGAGAGTGTGGTCCAGCCTCTGCCCCCAGACAGAGAAGTGGCTGAGGCACTGCAGCCTCCGAGGTGTGGCTGCTTCGGAGCTCTTGGCCTGCAGATTGTAGGGGGACCAAGCAACCATTCTGAGGGGTAATTGCTCTTGCTTTAACCTGCTTGGATCTGGATCGCTGTCTAGGGTGGAGGTCCTGGGGTGTGTGAGCAGGTGCCAGAGCTGGTGGAGGTTTCTGAGAGGACACCGAACTAATAGCTCTGGCAGCTGCGAAAACCCCAGTGATTTGGGACAAAGCTCTCCTCTCTGGAAGCAAAGTTCTACTATGGCAAAAAGCTTAAAAGTCAAGTAATTGAGTGGCAACATGAGCAAGCTAAGGAAGCAAAGCAAGCACAGCAATCCAACTTTAGATTCCTATTTTGGAGACAAAAAGGATCAAAGCATGGAACAGGAGGAAGACAACAAAGTCAGAACTCCTGTACCAAAAGCTTCCAAGAAAAATATGAATTGGTTACAGGCCACAGAGGAGCTTAAGAAGGATTTTGAAAACAAAGAGAAATGGAGAAAAACTGGGAAGAGAAATGAGAATGAAAGATATTGAAATGGTTTGCCATTTCCTTCTCCAGCTCATTTTACACATGAGGAAATTGAGGCAAACAAGGTTAGTGACTTGCCCAGAGGCACATAGCTAATATGTGTCTGAAGCTAGATTTGAACTCAGGAAGATGAATCTCAGTGGTTTATCTACTGAGCCACTTGACTGCCCTATACACAGTAACTGCAACAATGTAAACATAAAGAACCACACACACACACTGTAGCAGCAAGCACCCCAGTGTCCTCAGGGTTTGCTGCCAATACAGGTTCTTGGATCTGCTTTGATAAAGGAAAGCAACTCAAAATGGGTTAACAAGCTTACTTTAATCAGTCAGACATATATCGTTTACCTTGTTCAGGGGAAAAAGGTCAGCACCCTGAACTTCAAAGTATACAGGCAGAATTATCAAGACAGAAACAGATCAAGTAGACAGCTTTCCAAACTGTCCAGCCAAATCAACATCTGGGTTTCAACATCTGGGTTTTTCAAAGCCAGGGGGCTCTGGACAACGGCTTCCCAGAATCCATATAAAATCACAGAACACTTCTCAAAGTGAGCCCCCAAAACAAAGCTACACATCAGGGCTTATATAGCCTTCTCCTGGCTCAGAGAATGTAACAACCTTTTGGACCCACTGGCCAATCAAAAAGTATCAACTGAAAAACAAGCCTCCCACCCCAGGCTCCAGGTGCACTTTAGCCTAGGGGCAGGGAAGATCTTTAAAATTTACATTCCCATTACACACACACACAAAATCAAAACTCAGTGTAGCAAAATTACAAAGTTCAAGCATGACTCAAATGAAGAAACATGAAGATACCAATGACTTGCAAATGGCTACAATATAATGTAAGTATAACTTTTATATGCCCTGGAAAATCCAATACATTATACTGTAGTATATTAAGTATGCAAAAGTATTATGTCTAGGGGCGGCTAGGTGGAACAGTAAATAGAGCACCAACCTTGGAGTCAGGAGGACCTGAGTTCAAATTCGGCCTCAGACACTTACCATGTACTAGCCGTGTGACCTTGGGCAAGTCATTTAACCCCAACTGCCCTGCCCTTCACCCTCCAAAAAAAGCAAAAAGGAAAAAAAATAGTATTATGTCTAAAAAACACCAATATATGTACCTTAATTAAAAAATACTTTATTGCTAAAAAAAAAAATACATGCTAACCATCACCTGATTCTTCAGTGAGTCATAATCTTTATGCTGGTGGAGGATCTTACCTCAGCGTTGATGGCTGCTGACTGATTACAGTGATAGTTGCTTAAGGCTGGGATGGCTATAACATTTTCTTGAATAAAGATAACAATGAAGTTGGCCAAATCAATTAACTCTTCTTTTCACTTAAACATACAGAGGCTATTGAAGGGTTATTTGGCCTAATTTCAATATTGTTGTGTCTCAAGGAACAGGGAGGTCCAAGGAGAGGGAGAGAGATGGGGAAATGACCACTCGTTGAAGCAGTCAAAACACACACAACATTTATTAAGTTTTCCATCTTATAGAGATATGGCTTGTGAGGCCCCAAAACAATTACAATAGTAACATCAAAGATCACTAACCACAGATCACCATAATGGATACAATAATAATGAAAAAGATTTATTACAATTACCAAATTGTGACAGAGACACAATGTGAGTACATGCTGTTGGAAAAATGATGCTAATAGATTTGCTTGACAGAGGGTCACCACAAACCTTCAATTTGTAAAAAATACAGTATCTGCAAATTACAATAAAGTGAAGCACAATAAAATAAGGTATGCTTATATATGAACAATTATAAGGATCCATACATACTTTTCATTTTGGTTGGTAGAAAGGTTCAGAAAG
The DNA here is from genome assembly GCF_028583685.1 of Petaurus breviceps papuanus. Classification (NCBI taxonomy): domain Eukaryota; kingdom Metazoa; phylum Chordata; class Mammalia; order Diprotodontia; family Petauridae; genus Petaurus; species Petaurus breviceps. Next base: position 43,596,191 of record NW_027185698.1, on the reverse strand, counting down.
AACAAAAGGGCTTAAATTGTAATGAGACCACTTAAATAAAAGCTGGATAAAAATAAAAATTTTAAAATAAGACAAATTTAAATTGGATCTTTGTTAAATATATACATGCATAAAAAGACATACACATATACATGTATACATATTGAGATTTACCTTAAAATTCAATGATGTCCTAGGAAATGGAGATTATAATTTCCAGTTATGTACTATGAAGTGATACGTAATGTATCACAAGCTATGTAAAATCTAGACATATCCTATATACTACTTCTGCAATCAATATCATTTCATAATTAATAAATCATAACCAAACCATAAAAAACATCTGCTTTGTGGTTTTAAAAAATATTTTTGGGGAGGGAGGAAGGCAAGGCAAGGTTAAGTCACTTGCCCAACGTCACACGGCTAGTAAGTGTCAAGTGTCTGAGGCCGGATGTGAACTCGGGTCCTCCTGATTCCAGGGGCGGTGCTCGATTCACTGTGCCACCAAACTGCCCTAGCCACCTATCTGCCCCTTAAAAAAATATTAAGTCAAATGCCCATTAATAATACTGTTTCTATTAACTGACTGCTCCCATAAGGTTATTTTTCCTAAAGTCATTATTGCCCAGAACTTATCAACAATTTTAAGCTGCATTAGAAACCTAATCACCTGAGGTTTCCTTATAGATTAGTAAGAAAGATTACAGAAAACTCAATTCCACCCAATGTGAATCAGTGCTTAATCTAGATTAGTGGTGTCAAACTAAGATAGAAACAGGGGATACGAAACCCTAGAGAGGTGTCCCTAAGGACCACATATTGACTTAGTTTTCAAATATACTGTTATTTGTGTTTTATTGTATTTTTTATTTTCTTAAACATTTTCCAATTACATTGTAAACCACACAAAGGTAATCTATTATTATAAATAATAGATTATTTATTATAAACTGGTTTTAGTAATACCATAACTGGAAACACAGACAGTATATATAGGGACTGATAAAGAATTGATTATTTTCCAATTTCTTACCTGGCAAATTGATTGCTCATCTCCTGCTCTTGTCTCCAAAGAGTATCATGTTCTATCTTTATATATATATACCTATCATCTTTGGTAAATTCGTCCATTATAGGTATGTCTGCGTTTGATGTACTAAAGGGATGACTGCTGTTGTCCAGTGGGTTCTTTATTAAAATAACAATTCCTTTTACCAATGATTTTAGATCCTGTGTAAATGCAATCAAACCAACAACTTAACAAGCTAAAGACAAACAATTGATTTCAAGGAAGAAAAATTGTTTTGCTTCTGTCATAATTAATGGAAAGCACCCTGACCTTAAAGTCATTTGGGTTAATCAATTACAGATTTGGGTTAATGCCTCTTCCAACATTTGTTCCTGGGTTACTGTGCGTAGATCACTAAACTTCTTTACACTTAAATTTCCTCATTTAAAAAAATTAAAGATTTCTATTACCTACATGGCATCATGGGACTTATGGTAGAGCACCTTAGAGAAGTTTAGACTCTCTGCTCCACCCCTGTTATTCACAGATGAAGAAAAGGAAGCTCAGAGAGAGGAAGGAACCTGCCCAAGGTCACCCAAGTAATCTGTATCCAACCCAGACCTTCTGAATCCAGATAAAAGACTGAGGGAAGTATTTTATAAAACTTAAGATGCTCCTGAAATGTGACTTAAAATCATCTTATTATTCCAAACTTACTACATGAAAGATGTGGGATATACCGAATGTTAAGCTCCATATACACTAAATCAAGATCTGTCTATTGACATGGTCTCGGCCAAAATTCCCCTAGTCCATAGCATTTTCTAAAATCAGCTACTATAAGATGTACTATATGGAACAGATTTTAATGCATAGTCAAATTTTGTAAAATTACTTTGGAAAGAGAAGGTGCTTTTTAAAGGCAAAACACAATCTAAATTCAAGTACCAATTCCCCACTTTTTTCATACATGTTCTTGTAAATATCCATATCTTTCAATAATTTAAATTGTTTTTTCTATAAAATTGACATTAAAATATACAAAACCTTCTGACATCTAAATTGCAATGTGTGAACTACATAATATATTTAGACAATAATTTTTAGTGCCTTTTCTCCTTGTCACTCAAAGATTTCTAATTGTACAGTGTATCAAGAGCTATTAATCATATTGTAGACCATATACTACAATAAAAATATTTAAGCTTAAAATTACATATATATTTTTTTTGGGGGGGGAGGAGAGGGGGAAAGCAGGGCAATTGGGGTTAAGTGATTTGCCCAAGGTCACACAGCTAGTAAGTGTTAAGTGTCTGAGGCCAAATTTGAACCCAGGTTCTTAGCTGCCCCTATTAATATAGTTTCTATTTTTAAAAAGGGTGTTTTACTTTTCAGTTGACAAAAGCTGCCACTATTTACTGACCTTGTCATGTCTTAGCTGGGATGACCCATCCAGATAGATCATTGTGACTACTAAAGCAGCTGCATGTTTTAGTTTTTCCACCAGCTGGTTTTTTTCTGTGGTTCCCAAGGATCTGACATCACAGACTGGATTTTCTAAAGCTTTTGTCGCTCCTGAATTTTGATATTTGGTTTCAATTCCATTTCCAAACTCTTCCATTGTGAAACAACTCTTTGTTTGCTTTGACAAATGGCTGACTGAAGCATGCTTTCTTTTAAGCATATTTTTTGCATCCTTTTCAATACTGTTGTTTTCTTTTAAGAAATATTCCTTCTTAATTTCTTTTTTCTGTAAATGTGAAGCCTTGAAATTTAAGGAAGGAATTACACAACTGGTAAGGGGTATTGACCCTGATGAATTACAGTCCTTAATGTTAGATATTTGGTTAGGATGTCTAATACCAGCTGACTGAAGAGAGATTATGTTGGAAACTTTTGGTGACTGGTCTGTTACAGTTACACAATGAGGAATCTATTGAAAAAAATTTTAAATGCTTCATTAGAAAATGATCCATGTACTTAAGTCATATATATAAACCAAATGTATTTCCTATAGAGTTTGTCTAACTGTAACATGGGGATAATAATACTAGTATTACATATCTCACATGGTTGTGGTAAGAAAATCTTTGTAAACCTTAAAAAGACCAAAAATGTAAGTTGCTATTATGGTATCCTTTATGCCACTTTTACTCTATTTACATAAGAAACATATGAAATTAAAACTAAATGTTTTATAAACATTCTAGTCTACACTACTCAACTAAAATCTTCCTTTGATGCTTCATCATCACATAGAGGTGTCATGTTGGGCTTTCAAAGTTTACACAAGTATAGCAAAAGCTCTTGAAATTAGAACACTTCTGCCAAATTAGAAAAACCACTCAGACTATGGTAAGTATAAATCTTTTAAAATGTTAAATTTAGCCTGCACTACTACTTTTTCACCATTCCTATTTAATTTTTATTAGTTAAAATTTTATCTTTATATAGAGGCTTTTAGGAATATTATATTAGCCCAAATATAGGATAACCTGTAAAATAGGATGTCTTTGAAATGAAAAAAAATTTTAAACCTTTGTAGCAAGTTTCTGTGAAAAAGATCTTATTTCCAAGATATATAAGCAAATAATTCACATCTTCTAAGAAAAAGAGTCATTCCCCAATTCATAAATGGTCAAAGTATACAAACAGGCAACTTGCAAAAGAAGAGATCCAAGCACTTAGTAGCCATATGAAAAAATTCTCCAAATCACTAATAATTAGAGAATGCCAATTAAAGCAACTCTGAGTTTCTACCTTATACCTACCAGATTAGTAAAGATGACAAAAAGAAAAGGGAAAATGACAAATACTGGAGCAACTGCAGGAAAATAGGCACAATAATACACTATTAATGAAGTTATGTATGAACTGGTACAGTTATTCTAGAAAGCAATTTGGAACCACATCTAAAAAGTCACTAAACTGTGCATACCACCTGACCTAGCAATACATCTACTAAGCCTAAATTCCAAAGGGATCAGAAAAGGGGTTTATGTGTACAAAAATCTTTTCAGCACCAATTTATCTTGGAATGGTAAAGAACTGGATGGAAACTAAGGAAGTACTCATTATCTGAGGAATAGCTAAATAAATCATGATCTATAAATGTAATAGAATACTACTATGTTGTAAGAAATGACAAAAGGAATGAGTTCAGAGAAATGTGGGAAAACATTTGATGCAGACAAACTGATGCAGAATAAAGTGAACAGAACAAGCAAATAATTTCTATAGTAACAACACTGTAAAGACAAACAACTCTGATAGACCAAATTAAGAACTCTGGTGACCATCCTTTTGTGGGTCCTGCTGCTCCAGGAATAATGTCATAAAACAATTCCTCGAGCAGTAGAACCCACAAAATGATTGAGTGAAATAATTTTCCAGCCAAAGACAACTTAGAAGGTCAGCAGGAAAAGTCTATTGCACCCAGGTGAGAGTGGAGCACAGTCCATTGCAGGCTGCGCCAGCACAGACCCAGCTCCAGAAAAACAGGAGCAAGCCTTGGAAACCACTAAATCAGCAGTGGCTGCTTCAAGAGTTCTCAGTCCATAGACGTAAGGAGGTCAAACAACTGATCAGGAAATGACAGTGGTCTCTTTGCTAGAACTGAGGCAGTACCCCATTGCTGTACCCATACTCAGATCTAGGTCACAATACTGGGTGGCAGTCCCAGGGCAAGAAGAACAGAGAAAAGTCCATTTGTATTGCATAGTGCAAGAAGAATAATGTTCAAGGAGACCAGAAAGATAGGTTAGGACCATGCTGTAAAGGTATTTAAAAGCTAAACAGGGTAGTTTTATATCCCAGAGGCAATAGGAAGCCTCTGGATTAAGTTAAGTAAAACAGTCACAAAGTTAGATCTACACTATGGAAAAATCACAGATATTTGTGGCAGGAAGGTCAATTAAGAGGTTGTTGCAATGATGAGGTGATTAGGACCTGAACCAAGTTGATATTTGTATGATTAGAGAGAAAGAGTCAAATGTAAGTGATGTGGAGGAAGTAATGACAAGATGTAGAAACTGACTGAATGTGTAGGGTGAGGGAAAGTGAGAAGCTAAGAATAAACATAAAGGTTTCAAACCTAGAAGACTTGGTACCTTTGACAGAAATAGTAAGTTTGAAAGAAAAGGCAGCTTGGGAGGAAAGATAAACAGTTCAGTTTTGCACATGTCAAGTTTGAGTTGTCTCTGGTATATAAGTCAAACAGCAATTAGGGACTAAAATTCAGGGTAGAGAAGGGAATTGGACATAAAAATTAGTAAATCCAGTGCAGAGGGTTACTAGCTAAACTCATGAGATGTGATGAAGTCACTAAAAGTATAGAGAAAGAGATGAAGGCCTATGACAGAACTCTGGGGAATAGGCATAATTAAGAAGTGTGATATGGATGATGTAGAGTTGATTTCTGTCCAAGTAACTGGTGGACAAGGTGGATTCTTAGAGGTCCTTTCCAACTCTGAAATCCCATGACTTCTTCAAATGCTTTGCTAATAAAATCTAGGTCAAAATCTTGGCTCCAATGGACTGATTTAGGTATAACTTCTCAATAATTTGGGTACAAATTGAGATAAATACTGTCAGACTTTTTTTCAAAGTTTTAGAAATTTTTTTGTTTTTTCTTAACTATATGTATACTGACATTGCCAGAAGTGATATAGAGAAGTCAGAATTTCTAATCTCCAATTTTCCCTAAGTGATCTTCCTAAAGTATAAGTCTATGTCTCTGACCCTCCCCCCACCCCCAATAAACTCCAGTGACTTCCTATCACCTCCAGGATTAAAAAAAAAAATCTTCTGTTTGGCTTTTAGGCGGCTTCATAATCTGGCCCTTTCCTACCCTGTCCAGTCTTCTTATACCTTACTCCTCCCACCAAGTATCCTATGATTCAGTGACTGCCTTCTTCGCTGTTTCTCACCCAAGATACTCCATGCATTTTTATTGGCTGTTCCTCACACCTGGAATTCCATCCCTCATTTCTGCCTCCAAGCTTTCCTGGCTTTCTTCACATTCCAGGTAAAATCCTATCTTTTGCAAGAAGCCTTTCCTGATTTCACTTAATGCTAGTGCCTAACCTCTGAGATTATTTCTAATTTATCTTGCATATATAAAACATGGTTGTTTTCATGCCATCTCTTCCATTTGACTCTGAGCTCCTCCAGAGCAGGGATTGTTTTTTGCCTTGGCATAGTGTCTGATATATAGTAGCAATGTTTAATAAATGCTTGTTGACTTGACTTGATTTTGTTCTTCCCTACTGTCTTCAAATATTAAATCTCCTCCATCCTTAAGAACCTGATTTAGACCCCACCATCAAGTTACCATCCTATCATTTCTCCTCCCTTTCTTAGCCACACTCCTAGAAAATCTGGTCAAAGTGGCCTCTCACACACCATCTCCTGTCTTTGTGCCTCTGGTCTCGGCCATTCCTAGTGTATACTCTCTCCTCTCCTACACCTCAAACAATCTTCTCTGTTTTGATTTTCCTTGTCTGAGACTAAAACCTAAGCTTGTTATCAGTAGCAAGATAAGCTACATCTGTACAAAAATATTTACAATGCATTATTTGTAATAGCCAAAAGTTGGGGGAAAAAATTGTCCAATGACTGGAAAATGACCGAACAAATTGTGGTATACTAATGCAAGGAAATATTACCGCTCCATTAGAAATAACACACAGAATTAAGATAAATAAAGGAAGATTTCAATGAAATAATGAAAAATGAAAAAAAGCAGAAACAAAAGAATAATATACACAATAAACACCACAATGTAAATAAAGTCAGTATTTGAGAAGAAACAAAATTCTGATCAAATAAAATGGTTAATATTAAGTTAAAGGACATATACTTCCCTTTCTGTTAAAAATCAATAGACTAACTTTTCGAGGAATGTATTCTATAGAGAAATGTATTTCTTGGGAATAATCTGCTTTCTCAAAAATAAAATATAGCAATAAGTTGTAAAAAAATTAAGAAATGAAATAAACAAAAAAAATTTACTATCTTCCCAATTAACTAATTTCTTGTCTTGTCTCTTGCTTCCACTTTTTATTCCCAAAAGTTGGCTAGATGATACCAAAAATGCAAGATTTCTAAAATCTAATTTATCTAGAACATTTCACTAAGTATAAATGGAGCATACAAGCTCCTAGAGCTGAGCAAAACTGATGAAATAAGATGTTCTAAGAGCTTCAAAATATAGAAGTAACTTTCTCTGTATAATAAGATATATTCTTGAAAAATTATATGTAAATTATATTTTAAAATCAATTCTATTTTCTAAATGTCAAAGAAAACTCTCTAATTAAAGGAATATTATACTAAATCCTTTTGCAAATCAGAGAACAGTCTGTCAGAAAAAAATCTGAATTTTCACATAGCAAGTTTACTTAGCTCAGGACATACCTAGAATGAACAACTGTTTTTAATAACTGAACCATACTGTGAATCACTTTCACTCTTTCAAGCTACAGAACCAAATTTATACTTATATACTATAACTAAGTGGAAAAAAACCCTTTAAATTTTCCTCAGTATAAAAGAATTTTCATCACTTTCTCATTATTAGAATATCCATTTTAAATTATTCACATGTTCAGGGGAGAAAAATTATTTCAACTATTCTATTATCTACCTTTTTCCAGTGATACTTGCCTCATCTTCTAGAAGTGTATCCTTTATGCTGGAATAATGTACCATCTTCTCATCTTTTAAAAATAAGAAAAGCATATACAAATGTGGGGTATTAAGACAAAGAGATGAAAAAAATCACATTACTAACAAAGTACTAATAAAACTCAAGTTAACAAGTTTTTCTTACAATAATCTACTCACATGTTTGAAATAAAATAAAATATTCAAGATGATACAATTTAGCAACAGCCTTGTAACAGTGCATTAGGATACATACTTAGGGAAAGTATTCTTTCCTACAAGCCAAGTTGAAAATTTTTGTGATAAGCAACAAAAGTAACAAGGCAAAGATCAGGATAATATGATGCTTCCACATAAGTCAACTAGGCAGGCAGGAGAACACTGGGCCTAGAGTAAGGAAGATGTGAGTTTGAATTTAATGCCAAACAATTACTAGCTGTGTGACCCTGGGTAAATCACCTGGGTTTACCTCAATTTCTTCAACTGTAAAATGGGGATGATAATAGCACCTGCCTCTTATGGTTGTTATGAGGATCAAATGAGATATTTGTAAGCATCTAGCACAGTGTAGCACATAATAAATGGTTCTTTTCTTCCTTCTTTTCAATACAAAATCTACAGACAATTGGATATAAATATCTGATTATTTAATAAATATCTGATAATAATAATCAAATGCAAAATATTGCCCTGAAGTGCAAAAAATTGCCCTGAACTTGCAAGACATCTAGCCGCTAAAGAATTATTGTTGTAATTAAGAAACTGTAGAAGGGTCTGTATCCAAGGTGGGGAAAATTACATAAAGTAATGCTAAAAGGTCAGTAAACTCTAATGAATGAAGAATGAGAACTCTCAATAATTACCCTTTAATCTGTACCATGTAAAATATCCAGATTCCTGAATCATCAGTTTCTGTCTGACTTGAATAAAGTAAAGGACACGAACCCTGACTATAATGGAATGAATTGTTTAACAAGTAGACCACCATTTTAGATGTTCAAATGAATGCCATTCTCTTCAAACTAGTCACCTTGGGAAGCTGTACACTTTACTACAAAGATGTTTAAAAGTTTTCTGCAACTCTTCTTCAGGAATTATACTCAGGGTCCAAAGTGCATTCTTCATTTTGAATTAACTATCTCAATGAAGGCAGATCTTTCATCTTTTGGTGGTGGAGTTAAGTTTATGGAAACAGCAGAAAGTCATTTGGGCTTGAGTCTGGTAAAAAGGGTGAATGATCAATTTTCAGGTTTTTAAAATGTTGATTTCCTTGTGCTACTTATAAGTAAAAGGACTCTGAAAATTGCCAAAGAGGTCCCCCTCAGTCTTTCTGAATTATGGTAACATCATTAAAGTACTCCATCTCCCATCTCCATACCTTTGCACTTTCTGTCCTCCAGGCCTGGAACTGCTTCCCCTCCTTCCCTCTGACTTTTGACATGCCTAACTTTTTTCAAAAATTATCTCAACCATTACTTTCTACAGAAGGTCTTCTCCAACCATATAAGCCTTTCCCTCTAAGGTTACCTTCTTGCTACTGTTAGGCATCTTGTGTGTAAAATAGAGGATGAGCACAAAACTGATAGTCTCTACTATGTACAGGTTGCTTTTCAAACATAATAAATGCAGTATGTGACTGATAATCTTCCAGCTTTCTTTTCTCTTCTTGTCTTCTCCACAATACTGGTGGTACAGTGGACTGAGCTCTAGGCCTGAAGTTAAGAAGACCTAAGTTCAAATTCAGCCTCAGACATTTACTAGTTGGGTGACTCTGTTGGGTAACATGAATAAATAACTGAAACTGCTTGCTTTAGCTTCTTCAATTGTAAAAGGGAGATAATAACTGCACCTATCTCCCAGAGTTATAGTGAGGATCAAATGAGATAATTGCAAAGCACTCAGTACAGTGCCAGGCACAGGTAGGTGCTATTTTAATGCTTATTCCCTTTCAATTCCTCTTCTCTTCCATACCTTTTTTTTAATGATTCAATAAGGCTCTTTTTTTTTTCTTTTCATGGCAGCTACCTCCCTCCCCTCCAAACTGTAAAAAAGAAAAACAAAGCCCCATAATGAATATGTTCATAGTCAAGTAAAACGAATCATGACAATAGCCATGTCTGAAAGTATATGTCTTACTCCACTTCTTGAGTCTATTACTTGCCAGGAGGTGGCTAGCATATTTTATCAGTGGTCCCCCGGAATTGTGGTAGGTCATTGCACTGATCAGAATTGTCTTCATAATGTCATTGTTCTCTGGTATACTGGTCTTTTTGCATCTTGCCTGCCTCATTAGAATGTAAGCCTGAGTGCAAGGACAATTTTTGTATTTTTACATTTTGTTTGCACTCCTAATGCCTGGCACACAGTAAGTGCTTAATAAATGCTTCTTGATCAATCAATATAGACCCTGGAAAGGGGTACTTGGTCTGAAAGGGACAGTCCTCATTTGGAAACATAAGTGCCAATTCATTTCATCACACAGCCAGTCATTACTTACTTTTTAGTCACACCTCCTTTGTTCTCTTTTGTTGCATAGTAAATTTAATACAACATATAGAACACAAAAGTCCTGACAGATGAAGCAAAATCAGAGCTGAAACAGAACAGCATTTTTGCTTTTTCCAATAGCCATCCCTCAAAATATAAAACCTCAAAAATGGGATATGTCCAACAAGGATGTATTAGTATCCTCACTGGTAGCTATACTGCTCTACCAATTCAATAATCAGCATGGTGGTTTCAGGTTGTTTGCTTTGAGGGACAATTTTTTTCAAATGACTTTAAAGAAGTGTGACAAAGCCTTGTGCTTGGCTAACGTACAGGAAAAGTGACTGCTTTAAGGGGTCATTAGCGTCCTCACCACAGAAGAAAGATAGTAGGATAATTCTTCCTGACAATACAGCAAGAAGTCTTAAGTATTTTACTTCACCCATAGTTGATGCCCTCCAAAGCCCAAAAGGGAAAGTCCCACAGGAAAAACGAGCACCTCTTTGGAAACATCTATCCTACCATAAATACTGTAGAAAATTATTTGGGGGGCAGCTAGATGGCGCAATGAATAGAGCATTGGCCCTGAAGTCAGAAGGACCTGAGTTCAGATCCGATCTCAGACACTTAACACTTACTAGCTGTGTGACTTTGAGCAAGTCGCTTAACCCCAACTGTCCTCCCAAAAGCCAAAAAAAAAAAAAAAGAAGAAAATAATTTGAACAGAGCGGAATGTCCTCAGTCCTGTTTTTCTTCTCTCTGTTTTGACTTGGATTTGCAAAAGGCTGAGTCAATGTACCATAATCAGGAAATGGGAGTTTAAGAGATGGTATAGCTCTTTCCCCTCTCCCACACCCAACCCTGAGGGGGTCTTCCCTCCCCACCCATAGACTTTTTTTTTACTAGGTAAAAAAGCCATTCTCTGCCTCATTTCTTATTAAGTCTTAATCAGTCAAAATGAGCTTGAAAAGGCCAAGACATCCTGGGCTAATTCTAGTTGTCCTGACCCATATCTGGACACTGGAACCATAGGGCTCCTGAGGAGAAAGTGAGGCTGGTGACTTTGCACAGCCCTCTCTCACTTAAATCCAATTCACTAGCATGTCCGGGCATCACCTTCCGGAAGTCAGGGTCCTCAAGGAGAAGAAAGGACAAATAACAATAACAACAACACTCTCCAGGCAAGGCCTAACTCCAAAGAGACCAAAGAAAGGAACACAAAGAAGCAAAGAAATTGACAAACAGCCTCAGGGATGAGAGGCAACCCAACACAGTGGAAAGAACCTTCCTTAGAAAATCAGATTCTAGCCCAACCCTTTCCTCTAGTCACTCTATAACTAGTGATTTTACATCTCTAGGAGTATTTCTTCATCAACAAAATGAGGAATTATATATTTCTTCCAGTTTGAAGACTCTAAATAAACTTTTAAAACTGAACAAGTCCCAGTGCAAAAAAACCCCAAAATCAGAAAATGGAAATCTTCTTACCAAAGTGACTATTTTAATTCATTAATCTAGTATCTATGCAATGCAAAAACATCTCAGTGATTGAGAACATTTAGAATCAACATCAAAATTATTTCCCAATATTGCAAACTATAATTTACAACATGAAAGCAAGTAATAAAATTTCTATCACGTCAAGAAAAAGCACTAGAAAAATACATAAGTATAAATTTTCACCAACTCCCAGAAAATAAACCAAGAGACATATCTTGAATTTTTATGACTCTACTATACCAAAGAGATTGAGTAAAAAAGTGCAAGGTATGGAAATTTGTTTAAAAAAAAAAACAATTCCTGGGGCGGCCAGGTAGCATAGCGAGTAAGAGCACCAGCTCCAGTGTTGGGACGACCTGGGGATCAAAATCCGGGCTCCGATACTTAGCACCACACCCAGAAATAACTGGCCATGTAACCTTGAGCAAGTTACTTAACCCTGATTGCTTTAATAAAAAAAAAAAAAACAATTCCTATAAAGCATCTAAGCAACTTTGCCTTAATGACTAAGAAAGCAGAAATGAGTTAATAGCACACACATCATTGCATTTGGAAAATGGATAATCAAGATTAAGTAGTAAAATGTTTGTTATGAATCACTATTTTGACATCTACATTTAAATACTCTATCCCAGATATAGGCGGTAGGGCAGCAAAGTAGCACAGTGGATTACAGTGCTGGGCCTGGAGTCAGGAAAACTCATTTTCATGAGGTGAAATCTGGCCTCAGATGCTTACTAGCTGTGAGACCCTGGGCAAGTCACTTAACCCTGTTGTCTCTGTTTCCTCATCTACAAAATGAGATGGAGAAGGAAATGGCAAAACACCTCAGTATCTTTGCCAAGAAAACCCTAAATGGGGTCACTAAGAGTCTGACAACTGGAAAAAGTGGACAAAAAAAATATAGATGGCACTATATTTTAGAGGTGCTTTGCAAATAGTTTAAGAGAATGTTTAAGTCCAACAAGAAGTTTCTTGGTCTATAATATATTTAAAATCTAATCAAATCAGACTAATACAAACTTTGTAATAAATTTGTGTAAACCTATGCTAAAGTTCTTGTTTGAATAATCTTCTAAGTATTGGCTTTTTGCTAAATTAAAGAGATTTCACTAAAAAATGAAATTTGATCTGCAGTATTTAAGTGTGTGTAGGGGGAGGAAAGGAGAGGAGAGATGATAGCCTTTACTAGTGAAAATTAATGGTATAAAGGATCCAGTGTTACAGTATTTGAAAGGCAGTGGGTCACAATAGAAAGAACACTGGTTTTAGACAGAGGATTTGAGTTTGAACCCTAACTCTGAACAACCTTGGGCAAAATATTCAACTTCTCTGGATCTGAATTTATCATCCATAAAATGAGTTTGGACAAGTTATCTCAGAGGTGCCTTTCAGTTTAAAATCCTATGAAAGGTTCCTTGTGCCATTCCTAATCAATAGACCCCCTGTGTTTAGTGTTATTTGGGGATCAAGAAGTCTGGACAGGAAAGATATAAAGAAGCACAAGGCATTGATTCTTACTCTCAAGAAGCTAACCATCCCATTAGACTAAAGTCTTATGATTAAGTAACAAAGCACATTATGCTTAGTAAGTACAATGGGTATTTAGAGATGGGAGAGAACAGTAGAAAAAGCCGTGAAATACATGTACAAATATAATAATCAATTTTGTCATCTAGATTTAGAAAAAGATATATAGACATTATCCTGAAATCTCAAAAGCTCCCACTAGGTGGCAGAAAGTAGTGATGAGATTTAGTTTCTAAAGAAGGAAATTTGAAAATACCATCATATCTAAGTGGTCTCACAAATTCACCTTAAATTGCTCTACTTTTTAAATTACTCTTCTTAATGCCAGAAAACACTGAAATTCAAAACTAAGTCCTAGAGTTTTATTTAAAAATATAAATTCAAAATTATTTAATATTTCATGACAATTTTAAAATTTCATGTAGATATCTGTCCATAATGAATTGAAAGTATATAACAATTATATGTATGTATACATATGATCTATAATAATGCATTTCATTTATTATAAGATTCATAACTTCTATTTTGTTGATATTCTTTGATGAACACATTAAAGACAAAATTATTCCAAATCTGTTCTAGCTGTTGGATTCCCAAATGATATCTCCCCACTGACTTCCCCAAACTTGCTTTCTAATTTTCTTTCGTTAGTCACCTTTAAGACCACTGGGAAACAACATCAACTTAATACCACAGCACATATACTTCTGACTGTAACTTATTCAAAACATATTATACAATAGTCTGGACTGATTCACTGATTGTTTATTTCCGGGGACAAATTCTTTATTAAATACTTGTTGAATTGAACGAAATTAATCTGTAACAATAGCTGGCAAATTAGAACATATCTAACATTAAAGAAAATATTAACTTTAATGAGCAATGCCTTCTTCTATGTTTACCTATCTATATTTTCCTCTTCAGTTCCTGCCCTTACCCATATTCTAACTCTTTCCATATTGAAAAATATCACTTTAAAATAGCATTGTGATCCTGCATAGCTTAAACAGAGGTTTACCTAGCAACATGAGATAAACTGTAGGAGTGCCCAACAAGTTATAACCACACATGCCAAGAAAAAGAGGATGCCATTTTGGGGTCAAGGTGAGTCTGTACAAGCTGGAGTTACTTCTAGCAGCACAGAACCTCAGGTGCGATGTTGGGATGGCCAGCCATTTAATCCAACTTCTCCCTCAAAACAAACCTACTGCAACATCCCTGACAAGTGGTTGCCAGTCTTTGCCCAAAGACCTTCATTCAGTAAGAAGGTTATTATATCAAGCCTACAAATGCATTACTCTTAATCCTGACCTCTAGAGCTAGTTGGAACCAAGTCTAATCTCTTTTCCTCATAATGCCTCATCAAAGATATGAACACAGCCATACTGTCTCCCTAAATTATCTTCTCTACAGGATAACATCCCCAGTTCTTTCATCTGGCTGTTGTATGACATGGTCTCCAAAACCTCACATAAGCCTTGCCACGTTCTTCAAGAAAAGCTCTAGTTTGTCCATGTTCTTCCTAAAATACAGCACCAAGAAATGAAGACACTATTCCAGAAGTGGTCTGACCAGGAAGGAGTACATACAACTAACACATCCCTTAGGCACTAAGCTTCTGCAGACTTAGACATTAGCTTTTTTGGCTAACATCATACTGTTGATACATATTGAGTTTGAAGTTCATTAAATACCTAAAACCTTTTTCATATGAGGTGTACCTTACAACACTCGTAAAGCTGTTTTAATACATGTGTAACCTTTTAAATTCCACCTTATTACTATGGCACATTGTTATAACCTGTTAAAAAAATTCTTTTTTTTGGATTCTGTCATCCAACATGCTAACTCTCCCAGCTTTGAGTCATTTAGAAATGTTGCATATTCTCATGCCTCTTATGGCTTCATCCAAATCATTATAGAAAAACTATAGGATTTTTATAGATTATAGAAAAATAGTTCTAGAACAAGAAAGGCCCTTATAGGTCATCTGGTCCAAATCCTTCATTACAAAAGAACAAACTGAGGCCTGTGGAGATTAAGTGACTTATTCAAGTGTCACACAGGTAGTAAAAATGGCATAAAAAAAGTTGAACAGCACAAAACCAATGACATTCCTGGGGATGCTCCCTTCAAACTGACATTGATCTATCACTTTTGGTATATAGTTATCCAAGCAGTTCTGAATCTAAGTGCACTCTCATCTAAGAATAATAACTAATGTTTATACTGTGTGTTATGGCTTCCAAAGTGTTCTTATTCAATCATCAGAACAGCCTTGTAATGAATCCAGGTATTATTCTTCCCATTTTACAGGTACGAAAAAAGGCTGAGATTGAATGGCTGTCCATGACAATCTCTCAATACCAAGTTCAATGCTCTTCTCATTATTCCACACACAAACTCTACCTTTATTAGTATGTCCTAGAATTTTGCTAGGAATAGAGGCTAAACTCAGCGGAATAGAGTCTTTCACCTCCATACTGATTTTGAAAACTGGGACATCTGTTCATCAAGTTCTCCTGTACCTGTACTACCCAGGCTCTTTCAAAGATCACTCAGTGACTGAGTAGTCCTATCTGCAAGATCCCATAGGGAGTTGGGCCAGGTAACATAACCTCACTAAGGCCATGGGATTTATGAAATACTGGTCCTCTCCTTCCATTCCTCTTCCCACCTATGTGCTCTTGGCAAATAGATGGGCCACTTTATCTTTTTCCTTCTGTTTTTAATTTACAGTCTTCTTCAACATTGGAAGATTCTAACAAAAAATCTTAACCAACTTGATTGTAACCAATGAGCCCATCTTTCTTATATGTTAAAAGTATAATCCACAAATGCCAAACCTATTCTCAAATGCCATCTTCCTAACTGAGTCTTACTTCCTTTATCTGACTTTTTCCCAAAGCCTCTCTCTTTAATCTTCAAGAGATTAAAATATCACTGGTGCCCCAACTATTTTAGGTTCCTTGATCAATATCCTTAGTAGTATTTTCTGTGTTCCTTCTAGACAAATTATGAAAAATCTCCATTCTGTCATCCTGGAAGCAGGATGCCCAGATCTGCTGGATGGTCAGCCTGCCACAAGTTTTCTCTCCACTTAAGTCTACCTTCCATTCATCTGCCAAAATTGTTTTCCTAAAATGCAGGTTCAACAATGGCACTCCTCAACTCAATTAACTGCAATGGCTCCCTCCAATCACCTCCAAGAACAAATACAAAATCCTCTGGTGTTCAAAGGCTTTTTTATATCCTAGCCCCTCACTACCTTTCTAGTCTTCTTATACCTTACTCCATGCCTTGCTTTCAATCCAGTGACTCTGGTTTCCTGCCTATTTGACAAGACATTCCATCTCATGTTCTTCCTTTTCATCTCCATATTCTGGCTTTCCTGGTTTCCTTCAAGTCCCAATTTAAGTCCTAGCAGGGTCTGACATGTAGAAGATGCTTAATAAACACTATTAACTGAGTCCCTCACTACTGTTTATATAAGGCTAACAAATAGCTTTCTCAATACCCTCAGAACTACCCTATCAGTACTACTATCTCAGCAACCACCACTACTCTTTTCTTCCTTTGACCATTATTGGATGACTCTTTCCTAAGGCACCTTGTACAACAACATTATCTTTGGGGGTTAAGAAGCTATATCCTTTCTAAGAGTTTTAGCTTCCAATAGTTTCTATACATATAGCTTAGATTCCAGGATTCAGTGCTCAATAGTTCTTCTATCCTTTAGCCTCCTGAAAAAGATCAGGATTACTCTGCCTGACGAGGTTCTTTTTTCTATTTTTTTTTTTTACCTTAAAACAACTTCTTCCATTCTTTCAAGGAATTTATTGTTATGAAGCATGTAGAGAAGTAGTATTTCCCCAGTTTTTTCAGTTTCTGCAAGAGGGCAGATCAACCCACATATATTTTGCATTTGGGGGTGTTATTTGGTACTGTTATCACTCACTCAACAAGTATTGGTTAAGCATCTACTACATTATGTGCTTAGAAGAGAGCACAATTAATGAAACAATTTCTACTTGCAATGGGGGAGACAAGGGCATTTAAACTAAATATGGGATAAATATTAAGTTTATATTTATAAAAAATATTTTCTTCTATATACAAAGTACACACAGAGAGAGGAGTTACATATAAGGTACTATGAGAAGGAAAGCACTAACACCTATGAAGCAAGGGGAATCAAGAAAGACTTTGTGGTATCTAAGTTGTATCTTGAAGAATGAGAGCTATTAGGTGGAGGAAACGAGGGGGTGCATTTCAGAAAAGGGGAATGGCCACAGCAAAGACAGAGAGGAATGGCAGATGGAGTGTAGTAAAGACAGATAAGACCAGAAACAATACTTTCTATAGACCACTGAATAATTTTATTCATCCTCTGTATTAGTTCAGTCATCTATCAATCTTGGTAGATTTTCAAGACCAACTCTCAGAGTAAATTTGATGATAGCAGCGCCTGAGCACAAGGCTCTATTTATAATCATTTTCCCTATCTTTTTTCCCGAGCAGTAATTAGTAGTCTCCTGACATCACAATGTAAAAAACTGCTCAGAGCTACTCTCTGTAAGGTGTACTCAAACACATACAATTACTGGTTATTTTTCACCTTTCTATATTCTCATCAGATTTTAAATGTTTCTTCTACTTCTGTGACTGTTTCTTAAAGAAATCCAGATCCAATGTGTTTCAAGTTCATTCTGAAGGGCTTTCAAATCTCTGGAAGCAGAGTCTACCACAAAGACTTGTGTGAGGCCAGTGGGTTCTGAGTATTATTGGGAGTTTTGAATTTAGTTTAGGAGACTCTAAGAAACTTAATTTATTAAGTGCCTACTATTTGCAAAGCACTGTACTAGACAGTAGGGATAGTGATATTACCCTGCCCTCAATAAACTTTCATTCTATTTGGAGGATACCACAAGTATGCAATTGAGCATAATAACAAGATACAGTGTAAAAAGAGAGAAATCTAGAGATTCAGACAGAAGAGAAGACATGTAGCATATCCTAGAAAGTGACCCGACCTTCAACAAAGTCTCAGACACAAAGGAACTCAAACCAAATGTACCAGAATCATGCCCAACCAGATCCCTCAAGCAGACCAATATACGCTTGCCTTTTAGAGTAGAGATGGAGGAAGATTATGAAATGTCTGGACACAGCAAATATTTCTGCAGGTTCTTTAATTTTCTAAATGTACTTAAAAGGTTATAATAAAGCCCTAAATACTTATAATCTTTTTTTGAATTTTTCTGTGCCAGCTATTTAAAAGAACCTAGTTCTGAATCTAGACTCTGATACTTTTTTTTTTTAAAGCAATTGGGGTTAAAGCAAGGTTACACGGCCAGTTATTTTGTGTGGGTGTTCTCCAGGTCCTCCAGACTCTGGGGCCAGTGCTCTTACTCACTGAGCCACCTAGCCATCCCTGATACTTACTTCTTGTAGCAGCTTAGACAAGTGACTATCTGGACCCCCATTTCATCATGTGTAAAACAAGGAAGAGTTAGTCAATGATCTCTACTGTCTCTCCCAGCTCTATAACCTAGAATTGTATGACTATGTAACAGCAGACAACAGCCAAGGCATGGCATACTAGAACCCTTTGATATACTAAGTCTGTGCTTTTACCAAATGCAGCTGTTTTTCTTTGCTGATAAAGGGCAAAATCCCTCTTCTTTGGCCTCATTAGAAGACAATGTTCAAGAGCTGTGGCAAAAAAAAGTCACCCACCTCCAGCCAGCCCTTCTTGGAAAATAACAACAGCTTCCAAATAAAGTGCACATGAAGATATGCCACACATTTATAATATTCTTATTTGATCCTCACCACAACCCTGTGAAGGAGATGCAAATATCTCCATTTTACAAATAAAGAAACAGGCTCAGAGAGGAAGTAACTTGCCCCAAGTGTCTGAAGTGTGTCCTAAACCCAGGTTTTCCTGAAGCTAAGCCCAGATCTCTGTACATTACTCCACATGCCTAGGATGGTCTTCAGACAAGATAAAGCCCACAATCAAAGCCTATCTCACTTTGCAAGACTTGCCCAAAGTTGGGCTCCACTGATCTAATCTTAAAAACACTTATACTGGAGGTTAGATCAAATACAAATGTATACAATGTGTATCAAATACACATTGACAGTGGAATAACATAACTGCCATTTAAACCATAAATCTAAACCATAAATATTCTGTTTGTAAGTTCAGCAGATGAAAAATTCCATAATCCTTTCCTTTCAGAAAGCTAAGCGCTTTATCTGGTGGTTTTCTGGCCTAGCTACATAATTTCAAACCCTCTCCTAATCAATATTGCTCTAGAAAAATCCAACCTATTTCTAGGATGAGGAGATGGAGTTTAACGTACAGATTTCACAATGAGGCTTGTACCCCAAAAGGTATGACCAGATCCCCATTTAACCTTAGAATACACATAACCAAAAATACAATCATTTCATAGTAAGCTTACAAGAAAAAAAAAATTGAAGGCAAGGACATCTGACAGGATTCCAGTCTCCTTCCTTTTGTAGATGAGGAACCTGAAACCCAGAAAGGTTAAGTAACTTGCTCAAGTTCCTAGGTGGTAAGAAAGGCAGGCTTTGAATCCATGGCCTGTTCCCAAATTCTGTCCTTTATATGCTGCCTAAAACATCTGCAATATCCTTCTGCCCGTATGTTCTGTCATGAATTATTGATTATTTCTTTTGTAATATAATTGTGGTCATAATACTTCAATTACATTTATTCCTCAGTGACAATGAAATTACAAATATTGACTAAGACCTTCAATTTCATAACTTAAATTGTTTTATTAGCAAAATTATCTTTGGTAACTCATGCATTGCAGTTATGTCTCCATATGAATATTTGGTGATTTTAATATTTATTAAACAGAATCTTTCTGACAGAGAAGTGATGGACTTGGGGTATAAACTGGGACATAATTTTTGAAACACCAAAGCAGGAATTTGTTTTTATGTTCATGTTACAAGAGTTTTTTTTTCCCCCAGTGGGTAGGAGGGAGGAAAGGAAAATAGATTAACTTTTTTTTTAATTAACTTAATATTTATGGAACATTACATAATGGGTGAATTACTTATTATACACACTGGCAATTATCTCTTTGAGGCTGTTGTTGTTGAATTGTTTTTCCATCATGTCCGACTCTTCATGACCCCATTTTAGGATTTTCTTGGCAAAGATACTGGAGTGGTTTGCCATTTCCTTCTCCAGCTCAATTTATAGATGAGGAAACTGAAGCAAGCAGGGTTAAGAGACTTGCCTGGAGTCACACAGCTATTAAGTGTCCAAAGACCAGATTTGAACTCGGGAAGATGAGTCTACCTGACTCCAGGTTCAGCACTCTAGTCACTTTGACACCTAGCTGCCCTTAAGTATCTCCTTTAAGGGCTTCCATTTCACAGGATCACAGATTTTAAAGCTGGAAGAGACCCTACAGATCATAAAGTCCAACCCCTTCATGTGGTACTCATCAGAAGTTAATGACTAAAAAATTACACAGCTAGTCAAAAGCAAGACTAAAATTCAAACCCAGGTCTTCTAGTTGCTAACTGGTAACATCAATATGACAAAAGTATTTTTATTTCTCCCAAATACAAGTCAGGATTTTGGAGATCAAATGTGAATGCATCTCAGCCTATCAAGTTCAATGACTTAAAACCAGGATTGAAAGCTCCAAAAGAGGCCCATAGGTCCCCAGAAAGGTTCACAAACACTTATCTCAGCTCATAAGCAGAGGCAAGATGATATTTTTAAAGGCCAAGAGCAGAAGGAATACTGAAACAAGAGATTCAACAGATTAAAAAGCTTAAACAGCATCAAACTGATAAGGGTTTGGTGTGTTAAAAAGAAATTTAATGTGTTACATCTAGTGCTTTGAACACAATTTAAAAGTTCTTAAATAATAGGTTTGCTATATATTTTCACTTTAAGAGCTATTGTTAGAAATATTTAAAATTCAACTAAGAAACCTCAAAACTTTATATAAAATTACTCACTTTTTTCATTTTCTCTGAAATTCTTAATCTCCACTAAATCAAATGAATGCATGGCTGCCATAATCCTCTGTGCAACATTTGACAGTGGCATCTTAGACAGGTCAAAGCCTACATTTCCCTCATAATTTTCCATTTTTTTCATATAAATCCTAAATATAAAACAATATCTGTGTATTAATTAATGAGACAATGGAATTATAAATTTACAAAACAGCTAAATTATCTGAGCCAAATAAATTTGTATACTAAGCCTTTTAATATCACTATCCACAGGATACATGTCAATTAGCCTCATTACATAAACAAGCCACTAAGAGGTAGAGGTTAAATGACCCAATTATGACATATGATGCGTCAGTCAGCTGCACAGCAAAAAATAGAATTTTCCAGTAATTTAAGGTTTAATCTAGTGCACTATTCACTATATTTTAACTAGCTGAAGCACAAAACTGCTAATCTTCAAAAAGCTATAGAAATATGAGAATCTAAAAAGCATTTATATTTGAATTTGTTTCTCTCTCTTCTCCCTCTCCCTTTATTCTACGCCCCTCATGCCAAGTACCAACTGCTCATTTGCTTGAGCTCATATTGCTGACCCAGATGGATAACTAAAGATAGGGAAAGATACTAAAGTTGCCATGGAAAAATCAGCCATCTATAGTCAGCAAAATACAATTCTAGATGGTACTAATGTAAGCATGCCAAAAAGTTCATATCACAGTATAGTAGAAGGAATGCTGCATTTGACATAAACACAAGTATATGTCTCTGAGCCTATTCTCTCATCTGGAAAATGGGAAAAATGGCAGTAGTACTTACTATACAGGTTTACTGTCAGGATTAAAGGAGATAGCACATGTAAACAGCTTTGCAAACTTTAAAGCACTATATAAATGGCAGCTATTATTTCACATCATTAATATGGAATGTTGTATGTATATGTATTTGGTTCCTTACGGGAACACGATTGGAAATAACATTAGGAAAAACTACAGAAGGAAATCTCTGGAGATGTGTAGAAGGATGGCTATTTTAAGCTTGAAGATAACATTTATTGATCTGGGATATCAAGATTTACTGTTATAAACTGATCAAAAGAGGTTAGGATCATAAATCTACTTATTTAACTTTGATTAAAATGTGAATAACAATTTTTCTTTTTAATAATGAGGGTGTATAGTAACAAAAAAAAATTCAGGTTAAAAGGGCTACATGTATCAACAGAGTCTACCTCACACCT
The DNA here is from genome assembly GCF_028583685.1 of Petaurus breviceps papuanus. Taxonomy (NCBI): domain Eukaryota; kingdom Metazoa; phylum Chordata; class Mammalia; order Diprotodontia; family Petauridae; genus Petaurus; species Petaurus breviceps. The sequence goes on along the minus strand of NW_027185698.1, from coordinate 43,573,749 downwards.
AATTTTACCCTATTTTCTCATGATTACAGTTTAGAAATCAATAGTTCCATAAAAGAAAACTAAGAAAAACAGTTCTATAAAGACTAGAAGAATTGTGCTTTTATTCCACATTAAAAACATATACAGAATATTCTTAAAGACTATGAAAGCAGATGAGGTACGTTCTTGAACACTGTGACTGTGTCTACTCCAAAATCTATAAAACCACAAGGAACCTGATAGATATAAAAAGTGAGTATTCAGTATCTGTGATGATAATGATGACTAATTTTCTTTGAATTGTTTTAAAATTTAAAAAATTGATTTAATCCCAAATTAAATTAATTTAAATATTAAATGTTTTCTAGAATTTTTTAATTCCTTTAAATGTTATACTGGTATCCCTTGACATATAGTAACTCTATATATTGAATTTCACTTCAATAGAATGGATAAAAGGAGAGAACAATTTGATATATATTTCCTGAAAAATTCCTTATATGGACTTTCAAGATTTATTTGGGAGCCCTGTTGTAAGTCACAAGAATATTGTCAGTATTTGTACAGTTCCACAATGTCTATCAAACATTAAGAAGCCAAAATGTGTGAGCCCCAGAGTTCTTTCCCCTATGATGCTGGGCTGACAGCAGTTATATAAAGGCAATCTCTAGTCCCTGTAGCTATAAAATCAAAGAGAGAATTATTTTATCACTACCAGTGCTAAGTTACTAACATGGCAGCCTCCTCTTCAACCTCAGCATCATTCCCAAATTCTACAATAAGAAGCATTATGATGAAAGGTAAAAAGCAGACCCAGGTTCAATGTCCAACTCAGACCTTTACTAACTAGAACCCCTGGCCAAGTCACACCTTCTTGAGGCCTCAGTTTTTTCATCTATAAAACAGGGATAATAATGCTGTGCATTACATACCTCAGCATTGAGGTGAGGATCAAATGAGATAATGTAGGTAAATCACTTTGTAAATCATGAAGTGCTTCATAAATAGGAATTGTAATTATTAAACTTATAGTGGGTGTTTATAATATTCGATAAATGAAAAATTGAAGAAATGGTTCTATTGTATGCACCAAAGGATATCTCTGTGATGCTGACTTGTATCATCTGATTATTTTAAATGTTTCACTTTTCCATTTAAAAAAGACAAAATGAGAGACTAAAGAAATCTAACTGAACATTATAACATTTCCATTACAATGTAACTAAATGCTTTTTTTCCCCCTTGGGGAACTGGTACTCTGGACCAGCATGTTGATAAGGAGAAACAAAAAATTGCCCCTCCCAATATAAGTCAGAATAGTATACACTTTAAATCATGAATATAATATTGAACATCTGGTTATCAATAAATAATTTTCAATCTTCAAGACCAATAGTTGTAATCTTTAACTGATGCTCTAAATTCTCCACAATATTCTTTAAATATTCTTTATCTTTGAAAAAATACACATATAATTCTCGTTCCATTTGATATAGTTTATCAGTTGCCAAAATTCTTCTCTTTGCCTTTACATTAGTAAGAATATCCATAAGCAGATGATTTAGCTTTTTCAAATGAGAGTCAACTTGATGAAACTGTTCCTTTAATTCCTAAAAGAAAAATATACATACACTTCAGTTACATAGAACCTAAATACAATGCTTTGTATCACAAAACTTAAAGGTAAGCAATCTCAAAGACTTAACTGTTAGTCCCACAATTCTTCAGTGTAAACTATTTTCAACTACAAGAACTTAGTAGTCAAAATTATTCATTAATGAAAATGTGCTCTGATTTGGATTAGTCAACTTTTGAAGCTCAAAGACTAGAAACATAGAACTAGAAGGGACTGTAGATATCATCTAGTATCAAACTTTTTATTTTAAAGATAAGGAAACTGAGGCTCACAAATGTTAATTCCTAGGCAAGGCAGCTCAAAATCACACAGCTAGTTAGTGGGAAAGCCAGGCTTAGAACCAAGTCTCCTGACTTCACCAGTCTTTGTCCTGCAGAGTTTTGTCTACTTGAGTTATCCAAAGCAAATCCTCTTTTCAAATACTTATTAACAGTATTTCATGTTGTAACCTATTGCACTTAATGAAGCTCTTTATTGCCTTTAACATAATTACATAGAATCATAACATCTTAGAAATGAAAAGGGTCTTAGAAGTCATTGTAAGGTCCATATCCTCCTTAAACTCTAAGTCCTTTCTACAGCATTCCTACAAGTGGTAATCTGAAGATGACCAGTGATTTGACATCTCCCAAGGTATCTCATTACATTTTTGGATAGTTTTGACTCACTTAATTCTAATCTAACAGAAGCTACTTACATGCATCAAATTAAAATTCCTGACAATTTAAATATGCAGAGCCTCCTACTGATTAGTCCTAATTTCTCCCACCTTAACTACTCATTCACCCTTCTCCCCACCACGAGTTCATTTTTGTCTATTACATATCTCTAATATATTCCATTTTATATTCCAGACTATCCTTCCTATGTTTTCTTCTCATATCAACAATTTTTAGACTCACTTCATCTCTTGGAGAAAACTTTTTGTTTATTAACCACCACACTGTGATTATTCTTTTACCCCATGTTCCCTCAGCATTTATGTATTAAACTTGCACTTCAATATATAATTTTGGACTTGATATGATACTATACAATTATTTTGCAATATATTCTTAGACTCCCTCCCAAAACTGATTGTAATTCAAATGTCAGCAAATGATGAGCTCATACTCTTTTGCACACATAAGCTTCACTCTCTTAACTGTAATGTAAACTTTATGGGTAGGTTTCTTTCATATACTCCGACTAATTAGTACAGAACTTAAGGAAACACAAAGAAGTTTCTACGAAGTTTCCTTCCTACAAAGAAGGAAACTTTATAACTACTTGTCAACTTAAAATACAAACTAGTGTTCTAACACAGTGACTAACCTCAAAAGCAATGATTCAAGCTTGTAATTCTGTGATTCTACCACACTTGGTCCCACCTTAACCCTTCACCACTGCCAAATAGGGGCTCAGGAGATCTACAGGTTAGGTCTCTATAACCCCTTAGATGCTACCATATGACCCTTCAATGTGAGAAAATAAAACAATAGAATAATATTCTTAAACATAAACTGGCAGGAGAGTATATTGGAAACAGCTCTGGATTTGAAGTCAGAGCACTTAGATTTGAATCTCAGCTCAGCTACTGATTTACATGTGTGGCCTCAGGAAGTCACTTTACTTCTTGTGGCCTCACTTTCCCTATATGCAAAAAGAAGAAGTTTGACTAAATGGACTCTAAAGTACCTCACAGAACTAAATCTAAAATTGTAATACAATCTATATTAAAAAGTCTCCTTCAAGAACTTTAACCTAAATACTGAGAAAAAATAAAATTTAAGTTGGAATTTCGCTTAATGTGTCTTCTGATATGTTTGAGAATCTTAAGCAATTTATTAAAACAATACTATTATAATGACTAACAACAATAACAAAAAAATATATTAAGGGCCTTAACATGCAGAGCACTGTGTAAAGCCAATACATACCTGATCACTAAGATAAAGCTGGTTTCCTCCACAATACAAAGTATCACAAAGCATATCCACACCATTATTCAGTTTGGACAGGAAGAGAGAATGCTCTTGAGCAGCTATTGCCAGCTGATCTCGTACAGAAGAAACATCTTTCCTCAGCTTCTGAGCCACTTCTTCCAGGCCTTCATATGTTCTGAATAACTCTTGTTTCTTATTCTCCCCTTCTAAAAGCTGATAAAGCCTAAACCAATATTTTTTAAAAATTATCAGATTAATAGGAATACAATTGCAAAGTCAATGTTTTCTTAAATGTAGATCATATGAGGGACTATTTTGAGGATGGTTTTTAAACTAATCAATTTATCTGTTACTGAATCAGACTAAATCAAGATTGCTATTACTAAATCAAGAAGACTATTACAATACTAAGCTACACTATTCTACATAATTGCAGTATGTGAGTACCCAGTTTTCATTTTCTACCAAACCTTAGATATAATTGTATCCCTCTTTAAACACTTACTAGCTAATAACAGGCTAAATCGCTTAACCTTAGCCTCAGTTTCATTATTTACCTGCAATAATTCCTTCACAGGACCATGATGAAAGTACTTTGCAAAAATGTGAGTGCTATATAAATGTGAATTATTATTATTAATCCCACCTGGACAAATCAGCTTTAGAGATACAGTAAAGTGAACTGTCCTTTCACGAGTAAAAATTGGCTAATTCCTGGGCAAGGCAGTGAATAACAGTGGTGGCCCTGGAGACAGGAAGACCGGAGTGTCCAACCTCAGATATTTACTATGTGACCCTAGGCAAGTCACTTCACTTATTTCCTCATCTGCAAAATAACCTAGAGGAGGAAATTGCAAACCACTCCAGTATCTTTGCCAAGAAAACCCTGAAGGATGTCACAAAGAGTCAGATAAAGCTCAAAAACAACACTATTCTGTACAAAAGATATTAAGTTTTGATGAAGCATACACAAAGTCCACTCCCAGACTTCAACAAGCTTCTAGGAAAGGTACCATGTTTCCCCAATAATAAGACACTGTCTTATTAATTTTTTTGGGGGACAGAAAAACACCAGAGGGCTTATTTTCAGGGGAGGGCTTATTTTAATGAACATTGACAGCAATTTTAATAAACAGGTAAATGTGAACAAAAAAATGTACCTTTATTCAATAAGCAAATCACTGGGGAAGAACAGGATGACGCGCTCACTGCTGCAGCTCTGATTGGATGCAGCTCGGAGCGCGGCGTGCGTTTCAGGGGGGGGATGACGACGGTGTATACAGAGGGTACCGTAATGTAGCATGTAGCGCAGGGGATCACCTTCACTACAGTTGCAATCTCAATAGGGCTTATTTTCGGGGGAGGGCTTATTTTAGAGGAATCTTACACAGTAAGGGGAGGGCTTATTTTCGGGATAGGTCTTATTATCGGGGAAACACGGTAGTATACGTCTTTTTATGTGGGAGATGGAGAAAACAAAGGCAGTCAACTTCCAAGTATATAACTATGAAGGACTGTCCTATCCTCTTTCAAAGAAACAGAATTTGTTATAAGTTTGGGTTGTTGTTTTGTTAAGAGCTAGTGGGGACTCTGGTGAACATGTCAAAGGAGGGAGATAAGGCAAAGAAGGTAGAGGTAGTTCATTCAAGGTCACACAACTAGTTAGCAGAAGCGCCAGGACTAGGGTAAAAATTAACAATGCTTTGCTCTAAATAATTCAACTTCTTGTCTCCAATTTGTATGAAGCAAAAGATCTAGCAACACTTTTATGACAAAACTCTTCATGACAATTAGAGTAGTTACATGTAGACTCTAATATCTCAGTTCTCAGTTTGCAACATGTAGAAGTTGATATGGAACTAGAGAACCAAGAAAGGATAAGTAGCTGAACTAGACCAAAAACACATACTTCTCACATGTCTCAAGTGACAATTTTGAGGGCATCAAGGGATTGATTCTTAAGGCCTATGAAAGAAGGCAGGATATCAAAGCCATGGCAAAAAAAAAAATCTGAGACCTCACCTACTTTTTCATCTCTATAAAATGTTCTCTCCCCCCCCCATCTCTCTCACACACACACACAATTTATGATGGCATGAGATAAAGACAGGGATATCTCTCCCAATTCCAATGATATAAACAACACTCAGGAGAGTAAACTCCTTCTACAAATGAATGTCACCACTTCTCTGAAACCTCTTGGAGAGTTGCTAGATCAGTGGGGTCAAACTCAAACAGAAAGGGATCCCTGGATCCATTCTCATTCTGCTGCATATTGACTTAGAAAAACACAAATTAACATTACCTATCTTGTGTTATATTTTATTTTGCTAAACATTTCCCGCTGACACTTTTATCTGCCAGGCTGCACTGGCCTGCAGGCCACAAGTTTTGTAACTTGTCCAGCATCACACAGAGATATGATTTAAAACCAGGTTACACACTGGTTTCAAGGCCAGTTCTCTATATATTATGTCATGCTACCTCTCATGAGAAAAGAACAGTTTTTCCACAAATAATTTTCCATAGCAGAGTATCTTTAGAATCAGACAATTAAGTGAAAGGTAAAGAGAATATAAAATCCCATTGTTTATTGCCTATAAAAGGTCCCTTAAAACATCCATGTGACAGCATAATCGTGACACATACCTATGCGTAGAACAATCCTTGGCATCAATAGTATTCCTTGGATGGGTCTTCTGAGATATGGATGGGTCAGCTAACATTTTTAATCGTTGACACAGTACAGTATTACTCTGACTAAGTTCTTGAGTCAAGCTTTCAAGTTGCCGGTAAGTATCCCGATGCTTTCTCAATTCAATTTCATATGCTAGCTGTAGAAGTTCAAATGATGCCTTCTGTTTTATCAGCTGATTAAGAACTAATTCTTGTCTTGATGTATAATAGTCTTGTTTAGCAAGCTGCAGATCAAAATCTCCCTTCACAACTGGCATATTCAGTAATTGAGCATTTTCTTTTACCACAGCAGGCAATGTTTTATTATTCAGTTGGGTGATTTGTTCTTCAAGCTTTAATATCTCACTGCTGAAGCTAGAAATTTTAGCCACTAAATCTTCTTTGCCAATAGCCTACACAAAGAAAAGCAATATACTCATAAACCTTTAGGAACTTCAATAACAAACATTTTTTAAACTTCTCATCTTGCATTTTGACTTCCAACCTATGCCACCACTTGGTGTGTAATTCAGGAAATGAAAACTAATTTTAATATTAAACTAAAGTAAATATAATTACAAAGGCAAATATACTGTCAAAAAGTCATGCATTCTGAAAACATATATTAGAAAGAAAACAAAAAAATGGAATTACAGAAAAGGCTACTTTGATACTGAATATTTACTTTTAAAATTGTTTTGTTAATACATACAGCAACACTACAAACTAATAAATAACAAGGTCTGCCAAGACCTGTTTCAATTAAGAGACATGATCCTTTGTAATCAATACATTAATTATATGCAAATGGAGACTGGCTAAACTGACTCCTCTCAGCAATGTAAGGTTATAAGAGAACTCCAAAAGACTCATGATGGAAAGAGATGGCCACATCCAGATAAAGAACTACAATCTGAATGCAAATTTAAGCAAACTACTTGCTGTCTTTCTTTTTCTTGTTTTGTTTTCTCTTTCCCACTGCTCATTCCATTGGTTATAATCCTTCTTTACAACCTAACTAATGTTTAATGTGAAGGTATTTTTAGAGCCTATATTTGATTGCATGCTGCCATGGGGGGGGGGGGGGCGGGGCTGGGGGGAATGGAAGGGGAGAAAATTTGAAACTCAAGGGATGGTGGAAATGAATGTTATAAACTAAAAGTAAATAAACAAATTAATAAAAAAAAATTTAAACCCTATTAAAAAATAATAAAAAAAGAACTCTTCCAAGAGAGCTAGTCTCCTACATCAATTAACTGATCATAATACTTTTTTGGACAGACATTATTAGAACCTTTTATAAGATATTTTTGGGTAAAGTTACTATCTTAAAAAACAGTGACACATTTAAACTTCTAGTAATTATACCTATACATCGAGCTATTTAACAAAGGTCAGAAGCGGAAGACATGCAATGTACAATTTTTTTTAAACCACCATTACTTTTTTTAAAAGGTAAATTCCAGTTCTGCCAATATTTGAATGTTTACAAATTTCAGTTCAAATTAATGAAACTTGAGTTATCCTCAATATTTCTAGCTTCAATTAATAAAAAATAATCAATTGTTGGGGTGGCTAGGTGGCGCAGTAAGTAAAGCACCAGCCCCAGAGTCAGGAGGACCCGAGTTTGCTTCTGGCCTCAGACACTTAACACCCAAACAAAAAAACTAGCCGTGTAACCTCGGGCAAGTTACTTAACCCCAACTGCCCTCCAAAAAGGCAAAAAAAAAAAAAGAACAATCAATTATCAATCACTTTGCAAAAATAAAGTGACAAAACTCAATGCCCAAGAGGTTGCAGAGAGGTAGGTATTCTCATACACTGCTGGTGGAATTGAATATTAATAGAATCTCCTTGGAGAACAAACTGGTGGTACACAAGAGCCACAAATATACTCATGCCCCTTGGTCTAATCTCGACTGAGAATATACCATAAAAGAATTATCATAAAGAAAAGGGGAATCTGTGTGTTACACCATAAAAGAACTGTCATAAAGAAAAGGGGGGGGGGGTGGAGAAAGAGAAAGTAAGTGTGTGTGTTGGTTGTCATTTCTGATTACAAAGAACTGGAAACTACTTAAATGTGTAATAGTTTGCAAATGGCTAAAAAAGATATAGTATATCAATATAATGGAATATACAACAGTGCCATTAAAAATAAATTTTAGGAAACTAAAAAATGTGTAAAAATATTCCATAATGTGAAGCAAAGAAAAGAGAGCCAAAAGAATAATATAAAAACTATGACCATATTAAAATAAAAATATCTATAAAAATATCAAAATTAGCTAATATAATAGGATATGAAAACACATTAAAACCCATTATGTAGAAGTTTATTTTTAACTGGATATTTACTTGGTTTTGATGTTTAAATTTAAGTACATGATCACTATCAAATTTTCAAACATTGAAACATAGTGGTTATTTATTTTAAAAAATTGGCAATAAGGAAATACAATTATCTACTATCCCCCCCTTTAAGTAATTTGATAGAATTTGCTACATTTTTCTCCTTCAATGACAGAATTAATTTTTCACTTTACCTTGCTAGTCAGGTTTTGAAGAGTCTCCTCTGCCCATTTTATACATGAGTGAAGGCTACATTCATTTGCTTTCAACTGAATTAACTGATGTCGGGCACAAACATAGGCCAGCTGCAGCCTAGCCATCTCAAGCCGCCTCTCTTTATGGGATTCATTAGCATCATCATCACAAATGGATGGTGTTTGTATATCAAAAAGCCGAAAATTTTCTTCATTTGAACTTTCCACTAGGTCCTGTATACCTTGAAAGAAATGTTTTTTGGTATACAAGGTTAATGCTACTGTGCTTTGTCCTTCTTGGCTTAAGTATTTTTCCAAGGCAAGTTGAGATAAAAACACTGGTGGAGCTGTCCCTTGCTTTATCTCTGAACAACCAAAGAATGATGTTAATTTCTCAACTCCATCAATAAGATCTTGAAGTTGATTAGTTATCTTGGTATTTATAGCATTTAGAAATCCTTGACTCTCCTTCAGATTTTTAGTGACCTCTTCTTCTTTAGCATTTAACTGGAGTGATCTATGACTATTTGCTGAAGCTATTAATTGGAATTTATTACGACGCTGAATTTTTAGGTGTTTTAACTTCTGAAGAGCTTGGAGTTCAGTCTCTAATTTTTCTAGCTCAGCTCCTCCCAAAATAGATGTTTTTAGATCAGAAGTTTTACACGGTTTAAGAACTTCATCCAATGCTTGTTCTTCTAGGATGGGCTTGCCAGATTTTTGAAGGGTGTTAAAAGCTTGAAGTTCTTTTTCAGTCAATACATGCTGCTCATTTACATTTCTGCAGAACCACTCCAAAAAAGGTTTATTTTCAACAGTTTCAAACAACCAGTCAAAATCTTCTCCATTAAGATTATCACTCTTTGGATAACCAATTTTTTTTAAAGTTTCCACAAATTCATTTCCACAACTCATGTCTTAACTGCCAAAACGTTTTGTTATGAATATGTTTTTATTATTCTAATTTATATATATATATGTTTTAAAAATCCAAGCAAAAGTCACACAGGATACTGATTTCACTTTAAATCCATAAAAAAAAAAAGATTTATCTTAAAAACTACAATATTTCCTATGGAAAAAAATAAGTATTAATTAGATCACCAGTAGGCTGCATATCCAAAATAAATGTCTTATTTTGTTTTTACACTATTACTTATCTACAAAGTGGATAATAACTTAAATATTTGGTGAACATCACGGATGTGGTTCTTCCAAGTTAAGTTCATCTTAAAATATTAACTGAATAACCAAAATCTCACTGTAGCGAAGTTTCTTCAAATATAACTGAGGGATATCATTTACCAATAACTAAATGTACGTAAAAACAGAGTTACTGGGAATTGTGGATAGAGACCATTATGCTATACAAATATCAAAAGTAAGGGCAGCTAGGTGGCACAATGGGCTTGGAGTCAGAAGGACCTAAGTTCAAATTTGATCTCAGACAAATGACACTTACTAGCTGTATGACCCTGGGCAAGTCACTTATCCCCAACTGCCTTGCAAGAAAAATATATCAATAGTAGTACTATTCATAACTATTATAAATATCAAGCTAATCTATGTATTCAAAGATACTCATCTTAGAGAATATGACAGATGACACAAACCATTTCAGCTCCCAATATCTATATCCAGTCAAAATTTAAGATCTTGGTGTAAAATATATTGATTTTTTCAGACAACTTGCTATAGACAATTGCTATATTTCAGACAATTTGTTATATAGACAGTTTCCCCTAAAAAACCTAGCTAGGTTGTCAATTCTTAGAGTTCCTTTTCTGAATAAAGTTGCTAGGTTCCATACGCTCCCCCCCCCCAATTACATTGTATTTATTCATTTGTATATATAGTTTTATTCTTTTAGTAGAATGTAGCAGAAATCTGAAGCAAATTTTCACTTAAGTTTCATATCACTTCTGTGAACCCCTTCCTGATTCCCTTGATTGTTAGTATCCCTTCCTCAAATTACACCTTGTATTTACTTGTGTATATTTTTTATCTCCCTAGTAGAATCTAAGCACGGACACAGGGGGCTTCTCTTGTGGCTTTGTATCCTCAGCTTCTAGCACAGGGGCTTAACATTTAAATTCAATTCACTACTAAAGAGAGTCTTATTTATCAAACTAAAAAACTCACTTCATTTAGGGAGAAAAAAGACTAAAAAAATTCCTGCATTACATAGTATAACAGTTTTGAACTTGGTCTGAACAGTCCAAATTCTCATTTGACCCCTGAAAGTTCTCCTAAATTCATGGTATGGATCATAGTCCTCTACAGTATCACCCCAAACTACAGAAAGTATCATTCCCCCTACCCATTCCCTTTAAAAACAACTTAGATTAAATATTACAATAGGCATTGGAAAACCTAGATACTACTATTCCATATATTGTCCATAAATCAATTATGCCCAGCATCCAGTACCTCCAAAATACTGTGTGCTTAGTATTTATAGGGGGACGGCAGGCTAATGACAGTTTTCCCTCAACTTTTAAGTTCTCAAAATAAAATATGAATCATCCAGAAATTGAAACCATTCTTAAAAGTATATTACTTTGAGGGGCACCTAGGTGGTGTAGTAGAGAGAACACAGGTCCAAGAATCAAGAGGACCTAAGTTCAAATCAGTCTCAGACACCTGACACTTACTATGACCCTGGGCAAGTCACTGAACCCCAATTGCCTAGCCAAAAAAATATATATATATATTACTTTCAAGAAATGCATTACTGAATGATCAGGAGAGGCTCTAATTAAAAAAAAAAAGTGAAAACAAAAAAATTTTCATAAGGCCTACATTTTGAAAGAACTTGCTATGTATCCTAAGACACCTCAGAATAAAAAATTTTCTTCATCAACATGTATGAAGGAAAATTAAAGTAGACTGCAGATTCGACAAATATTTACTAGGTTCCTGCTATGTGCAAGGCACCATTCCAGAAACTAGGAATAAAAAGACACAAATCAATAATTCCTGCCTTCAAGGACCCTACATTCTACTGGAAGGAGAAAACTATGTATACAAATAAGTAAATACAATGTAACTGGAAGGGCCCCCCTCTCTCCCCAGGGTAGAGAGAATGGAACCCAGCAACTTGAGGATTCAAGAAAAGAATTACTCTAAAAGTTAACAACCTAGCTAGGTTTTTTAGGGAAAGTAAGATTTCTCAGAGACAGGAGTAAACAGCTAAATGTCTGCCAGGCAAGGATAAGGAGCCGTGCTGTCACAAGCAGCAGAGAGGGGTGCTGAACTTCAGTCTGAGTAACACACAAGTATTTTCTGCTCTTCTTCAGTATACACAGTCTACTTTCCCAGTCCTTGTCCTTTCATCCCCAATCCCTACTGAGATAAAACACAAGCAGTCTTGGCCTATCTTTCCACAGGGCCCAGATGAACCCATGCCCCACTCCTAGAATTTGGGTAGCTCTTCAAACCCTTAGGGACTTTAGCAAAAATATATAACAAAATGGTAAATTTGAACTAAAACAAAATATGAAATTGGCTCAGAAATTATATCCCCAGGGCAATTAGGTGGCGCAGTGAATAGAGCACAAGCCCTGGAGTTCCAGCCTCAGACACTTAACAGTTACTAGCCATGTGACCTTGGGCAAGTCACTTAACCCCAACTGCCCTGCCATCCTCCCTTCAAAAAAGAAATAAAGAAATTATATCCCAAAACTAGTTACCTTTGAACTTGAACTGTAACTTTCAAAATTTAATTTATACTTTACAAATGTGTTTTGCCGAACTGTAGATATCGTCAGGAGAAAAAAAAAATCCCTGTAGAAAGAAAAAAATTGGTTTAGTGCCTTTTTTTTCCCCCCAGACACTCAAAGAATTTTAATCTATTTATTTTTGAAGGTTTTCTCACTTAAGATTTTTGGTCACCTATTAAATGTTCCCCCTACAAAAAATTGTTGCAGGGACCATTAAACTATTACTGCCAATTCATTCCATAGTTCTTTATTCATAGTCTATATGACCTTTCTTATGTTGTTTCAAAGGATATGTTTGCTTCTTAGCATTTTGTAATTGCAAGTGTAATCCTTCCTCTGGGAAATGTAAGTAAATTTATATTCCTTGTTAGAAAATATATACATGTATATACCCATATATGTGTGTATGCCATCTATATGTACACATATATGTATATATACATACATAATTAAAAGTCTTTCTGTTCCCACGCCACCCCCATTATGATCTGTATATATTTGAAATTTATCCTCCTTTGCCTAGTGAATCTAGATTACATTCAGATGTAGAAGTGCTTGAAAAAAAGTTTTAAGTATCTTAATCAGAGATACTTTATTCTTTGAAACCTAAATAACTAGAAGAATATTCCATGCTCATGTCTAGATTAAGCCAATATAATACCACCAAATTTAATTTACATTTTAATTCTGCAATGTCAAACTGACAAAAGGATACTTAATATAGCTTAATAAAATAGTGACAAAATTCATTTGGGAAAAAAACAAAAGATCTAGAATACCAAGGTAAATGATGAAAAGAAGTAGGAAAGATGAGGGAATAGTACTTCCAGACCTCAAATTAGGTTATAAAGAAGAAGTTATCAAAACCATCTAGCATTGGTTAAAGAGATTAAACGGAACAGACTAACCAAAGGAAAAATCAGAAACAACCCATTGTTTGATAAATGGAAAACATAAATTACTTAGGAAAGAACTCTCTATTTGATTAAAAACTTCTGAGAACACTTAAAAACAGTCTGACAAAAATTAGGCTCAGATAACATTCTACCCCATATCCCACAATACATTCTAAATGGCCACATAAAGATAAAGATCATACTATTAAAAAAAATTAGAAGAGAAGCAGATCATATACCTCTCACATCTATGGACAGAAAATGTATTTTTAACAAAACATGGAATAGAGTCAATCACAAAAGATAAAATAGATAGCTCTGATTACATGAAACTAAAAAGCTTCTCCACAAGAAAATTAATGCACCTAGTTGATAAAAGGGAAGCAGTCAAAAGAAAAAAAAATCTGCACTAAATTTCTCTGATAAGAGTTGAATATTCAAGATATATAAACAATTAACTGATATAGATATAATCAGTGGCCATTCTCTAATAGATTAGTGGTCAAAGGATATGAACATTTTTCTGAGTATTAGCAACCATATAAAAGAATGTTCCAAATCACTAATAATGAGAAATACAAATCAAAACAACCCTATGTTTTCAATTCACATCCTGCAAATTGGCAAAGATGACCAAAAATAAACAAGGCAATAATCAATGCTGGAGGGGTTGTGGGAAGATAGGCATATGGGTGGCCTCATGGAGTTGTACAACCATTTTAGAAAGCAATTCAGAATTATGCAAATAAAGTTGCTAAACTATCCATACCTTTTGACCCAGAGATTCCATTACAGGGTCTATACCCTAGGAAGCCACTCTTGATAAGAAGGTCCTCATATACATGAAATTTTTACAGCAGCACTCTTGCTGTTGCTTGTCCTTCATTCTGAAAGATGACTACCACATCAAGGAGGGGATGTCTTGACATGTGAATTAGATTTAAGTGAAGGAGGGCTGTGTAGTCACCAGCCTCACTTTCTCCTCGGGAGCCATCTGGGTCCAGTGGTAGATACAGATCAGGATGACTGGAGATGGCCCTGGATGTAGTGGGAAACCTTGGTCTTTTTAAGTTAAGGTCTTTAACTGGTCTCAGTTTGATGGGGCTACAATCATTCAATAATTAAAGCTAGATAAGAAAAGAGGCAGAGAATGGCCTCTTTACCTAGCCTAAATAAATAAACCAGGTGGGAAATATCCTCAGGGTTTCTGGCCAAAACAGAAACAACTACTACTTACATTTACCCTGAGCCAACAGTGGCCCAAACAATGACCAAGTAGGGCTTGGCCTGGAACCTAAGGCTGGCCAATCAATGAGAGCCTGAGTGATTAGGCTTTAAGACTCAATCATTAATTTCAGCAATCAAAAGAAATGATGAATGTGAAGTTCTGCATGATCTGATGCAGAGTGAAGTAATTGGAATCAAGAAAAAAATATACACAATGACTACAACAATATACATGGAAAAAGTATACACAATTAAAAGTTAATGTTGAAAATTATAAAGAACACACATAGCTTGAAAGAAAAGATATGAAAAGCCACTCTAGACCCATCCATTTGCAGAGGTGGAAGGTTGGCAACAGTGGTGCATACTACACATGATTTTTTCCTCTTCCTCCTTCTTTTTCTTTTCATGTCTTAAAAAAAAAGTATTTATTATTTGAGATGGTTTCTTACGAGGGGGAAAGGGAAGGATAGTAGGGGAAAACTATGGTGATGCTAAAATCTAAAGATATAAATAAAAATTTATTTTTGAGAGAGAGAGAAGGAAAAAATAAATGCCAGGGACATACTCCTAACACTGGTCAGGAAATATTAAGGCAGAATTCTTTGGGAAAATTTTGCCCCCATCCTCCCACCTCCAAAAACATGTTTTTCCAATTTCAACTTCTTTGTCATTCAAGTATCATTCTGACACCAAACCATCACAAAGCATCTAGTATCATATTGTTGACCAACCTTGAGTAGATTGGGACACATTCAAATTCCATATTCTCATTCCCTTCAACTATTTATTATGCTCAAATATCCCAAAAGCATAGATGTAAAAATAAAGATAGCACATAGCATGTTGCTTTCCCCTTCACTAATCACCACCATCCCAGAACTCTCCAAAAGGGCATCATTCTTACACCTGTCAAAAAGATGGGTCCTTTCCCATACAAAAAAGTAAAGATGGGAAGCTGTCTTGGGAGCCACCACAGCAGCACCAGCACCAGCACCACCATCACCACCACAGCAGCACCACCTAAATCTGAATATAGACAGGGAGGAGGGCAATAGTCTCCACCTTCTATCTCCAATCATATGTAAAGAATATTCTTTAATAAATCTCATTTGGACACAAGTTCGTTTCTTTTTCCTAGTGCAGAATGCATTACCATGTGACCAATTAATTTGGAGAGTCTTGTGCGATCAAATATAGAAAATAAAATAAACTGAAATAGTAGAAGAAACTAATCGTGTCCTCATTTCTTAAAACTCCTTAAACTTACAGGACCCAAAATTTTCTTAAGGATATGAATCCTCCCAAAAAGGGCACAAGACTGAAAAAAAAGGTTGTTTCCAAATATAATCTGGAATATGAAAAGGTCCCTTGTTCAAGTTTTCAAAGGAAAAAACAAATTTGCAGTCTCAGTCTGCTGGGGAACCTAAAAATGTGGTAGGATGTTTTTTAGACACTTCTAAACTAATGCCATGGCTAAATCAATATTAATTACTACTTTGAAGTATCATCATTAAGATCAGCAACTCAAAGCCATAGACAAAATGGAACATATTTCCAGGAGCAATTTTTTGGCCAAGAATTTCTAGTCTAATAGAAAGTAATCTGTATTAGACAATTTTTGTCTAAATGTATTTGTTTGAAAATAATTTCACAGAACAGTTCTGTATATGTATGTATATATGTGTATATATCTATATACATATTAAAAAAGATGGTCCTACGTATCCATTTGTTTACATTTTCTATGTCCCTTTCTTTTAAAAGCCATCATAAATATTAATACACTAATGCTTTTCAAGCAGTAGGTGAAAATGTTTTAGCGTTAACTCCTTTTAATATTTTAGTAACTAAACCTCCTTTCATGGTATAGTAGAAAGAGCACTGGATTTGACATCAAAAGGCCCTGCTACTTATTACAATGTCTACTCCCACCTGTAGTTCAATTAGCTTTTTCTTTACATATTTGGATGCTATGCTATTGGGTGTATTATTTATTATTAATAAATGTTTCATTATTATAGTACTGTTAAGCAAACTACAGTTTCCTTTCTTATATCTTTTAACTGTTTCTATAACTATAGATGTAGAAACTGAAAACTAGCAAAGTAAACTGTTTTGCCTACATTACACAAATCAGTTAATGGCAGAATTAGAAATAGAATTCAGACACTACCTAGGTACTCTACTATTTGTTCAATCACTGAGCAAAACACCTGAGGGCCTGTTATGTTCAAGACACTTTTCTATGAACTCATTTCCTTTAACTCTCATCAACCTTATAAAGATGATTCCCAAATCTACTAACCTTTCCTTTAAGTTCCAATAACTTATATCTAGCTACCTGTAAGGGTTATGGGATTTAAAGATCTTCCGTGCCCCATTGGACTTGCTGACATAGCAGGAAAGGGCGGAGCAAGAGGAAGCGGAAGCCAAGCTAGAGTTCCTGGGGTGGCTAGCAGTGGCGGCCACGGCCAGCTGCAGCAGCAGCAGAGGCAGCGCGAAGCCCTTTTTGAGTCAGCCAGAATTTCTGCTAAGGACTCCTGCTGAGGACTGCCAGGGGCCGGAGCTGCTGGGAGCACACTTCCTGGACGCTGGGTGGTTGCTGTGAGTGGGGAGAGGAGGACCTTTGCCTGAGGTAGCCTGTTCTGTTTTCAAGGCTTGAGAATGTGGGTGCTCTCTACTTTATCTACCTGTGCCAATTTCATAACTACTCTGATGGCTTTCACTTTCTGGTTTTGGGACTCAGTCTTTTGGTATTTTAATAAATTTTCTAGCTTATTCCCCCATATAGCAAGCCTGATATATTTTGTGATGGATAATTACATCAGCATATCTGTAATTTCCATAGGCATTGTGAATATTGCATTGCTGATATACTACCTTCTGAAAATTTCCTCATGATTTCCCCTACCATCACATCATTTTTTAAAAACCTCCTACTGCCTGGTCCCTATTTCTACACAATTCATTGTCTCTACAACAATGGATCAAAACCTTGGAGTGACTTTTCTTTTGGTACCCATTTCCAAATAGTCACTAACCTGTGTCAACATACTTCCTCACAACCTTACAGTATTTCTCAACACAATTCTCCCATCTATGAACTCTTATTGTAATTATAATCAATATTACATAATTTAGAACTTAATTGTTGAATAAATATCCATTCTATCCCTCCCACTAGATTGTAAGCTCTTTGGAGATGGGCAGTTCGGAGAGGGGTGCACAGCATAAAGTGAAAAAAGAATTTGTAACGGACAGCTCACTGGACTTGAGTCAAGACCTGTAATTCAAGTCCTGATTTCTGTTACTTACTAGTTGTACAACATCAAGCTAGCCAGGTAACTCTTCTGAACCTCAGCTTCCTTATCTATAAAACAGGAAGAGTAAATCTTTCCCAGCCCATGTCACAGATTTGTTGTTAGGAACAAGAGTTACAAAGCAGAAGTCCTTAGAAAACAGTAAAATGCTATTAAAAGGTAAGGTATATATAGCTTATAAAAATCAGGTCAGTAACTTTATAGAAAAACTATCTATATCGATATAGCATCTATTCAGCACAGCACAGACATAAATTTAAATAGCTAACTGAATGCAAACCATCCCTTTCAGTCAAACTGTTAGGCCCACCAACTAAAATACTGGAAGAAACATACTTATGTCCTGTGTTCAAGGTATTCTGTTCATGAACTACCTGGGTCTCCTTCACCAACTAGAGCAACACCACCTATCCTCTAAGCCTTCAATAAAGTTCCCAAGCTCCCCAGAGCAATCCAACCCAGGGCCTTACTAGACATCTACTTTATATGGTATGATATGGCTGAAGAGATAAGACCTAAACACCAGTCATTAGATGCTCAAAGATCAAGAGCTTGAAGGGTCTTCACAGGCTATCTACCCCATTATTTTATTTTTTTTTTAAAGCAATTGGGGTTAAGTAACTTGCCCAAGGTTACACGCCAGTTATTTTGTGTGGGTGTTAAGTATCTGAGGCCAAAACCGATCCCAGGTCCTCCTGACTCCGGGGCAGGCACTCTTACTCACTGCGATACCTAGCTGCCCCTACCCCATTATTTTAAAGATAAAGAATCTGGGGAGAAATTAAGTGACTTGCCCAGTCAAACAAATAATAAACTTCAGAGGAAGGGTTTGAACCCATGGGGTTCATCTTCCCTTTCTCAGGCTTACACAATATTTTATAGCTCTTAGTAATCAATCAAAATATTAACAATATTAATATTGTCTATTACCATGAACTTATCATGCTCTATTTTATGTAAGTTATGAACTGTTATCAATAGTTTTCTATTATAGCAACTCCTGTTGAAAAGAGGCCAGCCATACACAGGACTGGCAAGTCAGCTTAGGTGAAACAGCAAAGCACCCTGAAGGAGATACAAGAGAAAGCATGGGCGACACACGTTAAACCATCAGTACGACCTTGACCTCCATCTCTCTTCACACCCTGATGGGGATAGCTCAGAATTCTCAACCCAAGAGCCTAGATATAGCACTACTCCCAGTTCAGTGTCCTTAGCCATCATCCTGGGAAGCAACCCTCTTGGAGATGCAGCCTGACAGTTGCTCCTTCAGGTTCTACAGCTACATATACTTAAGACCCAGAAAGGAAGATCTTGCCAACAAAGTCTTTAGCACTATCAAATAGTTTAACAATTAGAAGTTGATTATTATCAGTGGAAGTGACATTAAAGGATTAGTATCTCCTGTCACTGCACCCTAAGGACCATGGGACTTCCTATCTGAATGGGAATGCAGGTGAAACCTTCCATATAGTGTTTTCTTCCTGAGAGCAGGGACTGTCCTGCTTTTCTATGTGCATCCCCAGCACTTGGCATCGGGAAGAAGAGTAAGCACTTATATGGTGACCACAATGAGCCAGGCATTATGCTAAAAACATTACAAATATCTCATTTGATCTTGACAACATCCCTGCAAATGGTTATTTGTAATGTAATTACAATAATTACAAATGTAATGTAATGTAAAGATGCTGTAATTATAACCTCATTTTACAGTTGAGGAAACCAAACCAAAGAAATTAAAGGACTTGTCCAGGGTGAGCTAGTCTCTGAGGCCACATCTGAACTCAAGTTTTCTCGGCTCCAGGCCCAGGACTCCACTTTGCCACTTAGACTCCTCCTCTGCACACATTAAATGCTCTCCATTCATGTCCCCCCACCTGTAAAGAACCTTCATACCTTATTAATCTTTGTATATTCCCTAGTACTTGGCACAGTATAAACACTGGAATAAGAACAAGATGGCATGTGACCAACTGCAAAATTGTGTAGTAGAGAAAATTATATTGCCTGTTCTCATACCCCATCCTAAATAGGCTCATTTTTCCTGTCATTAGTGACAACCCTTTCTGAGAAGTATATAACATGCTCAAGACCCAAAGCAAAAACCCTCTTCCATCTCCTTCCTCTAGTGGCTCAAACTGACTTACCTGGCCTTAATTGGAAATTGCCTCAATCAAACTGAGAGACCTGTTAAAGATCTTAATTTAAAAAGGCCAAGGTCTCCCACTGAATCTGAGGTCATCTTCTGTTATCCTGATCTATATCTTGCTCCGGAAGGAGGAGAAAGTGAAGCTGATGAGTTAGTACAACCCTTTCTTGATTAAGTTCAATTCATTTGCACGTTCTGGCATCACCTCCCTGCTGTGAGGGTCCTCTTCAAGAACAAAGCACAAATAACAACAACAAAACCCACTTACCTACTACTCCCTGCCTCCACCAGAACCCCTCCCAAACAGGGCTGCAGATAAATATGTATGGGTTCAAACACTCACAAGCTCAAGAGTGACTATATATAACTTAGATGAATAAATCTGAGATCTCAATACTGATGACAGCTTCTCCAATGCCTAGAAGGGGCTATCCAGTAGAATCTATATACCTGGACAGGAAACCCCCAACAATGTTCTTTATAGTCACCCATCCTCTCACTGAAGAATTCTAGTAACAAAAAATCCTCATCTCCTAAGGAGGTTAGACCACAGCTTTAATTAGTCAGGTAGTTTTTCCATGAGGGAGAGAGGGGGATTTTTGTAACTCAAAATTTTTTTATACGGTAAAAATTGTCTTTACACGTAACTGGGGGGGAAAATTAATTTTTTCCTTATACCAAGCATAAATCTGGCCCCTATACAACTTAAAGCCACTGCTCCTCGTTTGGCCATCTGGGGTCAAGCAGGACAAGTCTAACAAACACTTCTGCCACTTGACCGCCCTTCCCGGATCTCTACTTCTTCCTCTTTCCCGGACTAAACGCTCCCCGTTCCCACAACAGGTTTTCACATCATCTGCAGTCCTTGTCATGCATGCTGCTGCAGCCCAACCAGGCCTGCCAGAACGAACAGACTGCAGAAAGGGCAGGAGCAGGAAAGCATCCCAGCATATAAGGGGAGGTGGGAGGCTCCAAACCTTCCATTCCAGGCTGCCACCCAGCACGGTAGCTGTCATTGCGGCTTAAGCCTTTATCCGAATCGCTGACGAAAATGTTAAACAGCACAGTGCCAAAGGGCATTTGGGAGAGAGGAAGCTACCTGAGGGCAGGAATGGTTTTGTTTTTGTGTGTGTCTTTACCTGCAATTCCAGCACACAGAAGCAGTTCAGATGAAGGGCGGCACGCAGCACAGTGCCTAGCACACAGAAGACACTTAGTAAATGTTTACTGACAGACTGGCAGATCTCAAAGCACCTAACGAACCTCTTTCTGGAGGTCGGGGTGTCGATGATTATCGCACTCAGGTTTCTAGTAACAAAGGCCCGCCGCTCAACTAGCCCTTCCAACTCTAACCCTGCCTCGGAGCGAAGCGCCCGCCGCTTCTCTCTCCGTGAGGAGAGAAGCCCGAGGACCCCCACCCTCTGCCCCGTGCGGGACACGACATCACAGGGCAGCGCCACTCACCCTCTCACAGCTCCCGCGCTCTCCAACCGTAGCTCTGGCGGCCCGCACTGCCTCACGGGAACGCGCCGACACCCACTGACAGGCGCAGGCGCAAGCGCAGGCGCAGACTCGAAAGCACGTACGCACGCACGACGCTAGAGAGAGGGAGAGATAGGAAGAGAGATCTGACCTCCGCGCGCAGCCATATTGAGGAAAATAGATGGGGAGGGCGAGGAAGAGCAAATGGAAGGGAAGGGGGCGGGGTCTAACTGCGCAGCCGTACTAAGGAAAATAGGTGTGGGGGGGTGAATAGACTCCTCCTGAATGGAGTCATGGCTTCTGCGCAGTCGCAATGGTTCTCAAGACGAAAGAGAGATGAACGGCTTGGGTTAAGAGCCTGGGAAACGGGAGCACGTGCAGAGGGCACAGTTTTTTTGCGTTGTTTTTTTTTACCCTCTCTACCCCATTCTCTATTTCCCACATAGCTACCTAAGATTGACCTTCCCTGCAACGAACCGTAGCCCATTCTCTTTTTTAAAACTGAGGTGGGAACAGGTTTTCCCCTTTTCAGCAGTTTTTAGGATTCCCAAAGCCCTGCTCAAACCCACGAGGTCTCCAGTTAAAACAATCCCAATCCAACCGCCTTTATAAAAGGGTTGTGATAGGTATGTGTGAAAAATCACATCAAGCTCCCCGTGCCCTGGAATTGTGGTTGAATTGCTCTAGGGAACTCCCAGATTGATATCTTATTTTCTGTAATTTGTTTTCTTAGAATTACCTAGAGTACTACTGATAGGTTAAATTGACAACCATGTTTACACAGAGGCCCTGTGGAACAAAGACTTTTAACTCAATTCTTTGCTGCCCAAGGCCATTCCTCTCTTCCCACAACTCTATGCTCTCTTGTTATCAGTCACATTTTACAGACTAGTAAACTGAGTCTGAGGGGTGAAATGATTTACCCAGGATTACACAGTTAAGTGTTTGAAAAAAGCATCTAACCTAGGTCTTCCTCACCCAAGTCCATCATTCTATGTATCCCCCAAAGCCCAGCTGAGGTTATGACCTAGGTTTCTGATCCCAAATCTAGAAATCTTTCTAGAGCATAACAAGTTCACTCTCATTGTCAGATGATGTTTCAAATGATATTTGAGAAGGAGCATCTTGACTTAACCTCTCCTAGATATGAATCTAGATATAACATTCATATCTTAGGAGGGAGGAGAATGGGTGAATTGTCATTTATATGTGACTTTGAGGTTTGTATTTGGAATAAACCTAACTTCACTCTGATCAAATTACTCCTCTACCCCTAAACCTTCAATGGTCCTCCATTTTCTACTAAAAAAAAAAAACTATAATCTCCTTTCTCTGACATTCAATGCCCTCCACAATCTGACTCCAACTTGTACTAGTCCAATCTTACCTCTTACAACATCCCTTTACATAATCTATATTTCATTTAAAATAGAGAACTCAGGGGTGGCCAGGTGGCTCAGCGAGTAAGAGCACCAGCTCCAGTGTCGGGATGACCTGGGGATCAAATCTGGGCTCAGATACTTAGCACCACACCCAGAAGTAACTGGCGGTGTAACCTTGAGCAAGTTACTTAACCCCAATTGCTTAAAAAAAAAAAATAGAGAACTCTCTGCTTTATACTCATTCTGTTTTCTGCCATTTCCTAACTTTATTCACAAAAACAGTCAGTCCCTATGTCTGGAAGGCTCCCCTTTGATCTCCACCGACCTTGGGCTATTAAAGTCTCACCTTTCCTTCAAAGTCAGGCCACCTCTCTAGCCTTCCCTAATTGTGTCCTAGTTTGTGACCTCCTTGAGAGCAGTAGTATTTGTAAAGCATGAAGCACATTACCTGATTATTCCCTTTCTTCCTTTGTATCCCCAAAACAGCCAGTTTCAGCTTCCTTTCAACTAATATCCCATCTTCTAGAGGAAACCTTGCCTATCCCCTCAATTCTTTTTGCTAATTAATTTCTTTTTATCTTGTAAGTAACTTTCTTTGTATATTTTTGCATGTTGCCTCCCCCATTAGACTGAGAGCTCCTTGAGGCAGAGATTGCCTTTTGCCTCTTTTTGTATCCCTGGTGCTTAGCACAGTTCCTGGGATATATTAGACACTTAATAAATGTTGATTAACTGATTGACTGATTGAGAGAGTAGCCCTAGACAGCAGTGTATATTATTGAAATCTATCTCCTTAAGCAGAAGCAAACCTATAATAAGAGAAGTTTTTGTCCAAAAAGTCACACACCTGGTGAATTACCAAAAACAATGGATTTCAAGCCCCATGGTAAGGTGACATTTCATGCTTATATATAAGGTGCTTACAAAACAGCCTTCAGTTCTGATGTCTACAGGGAGATGACTCTTGGCTCCTGGTTAAAAGGTAAGATCTTTGAGATATTTGTCCTTGCCCTCCTATGTCAACAGCTGGTTATAGATGGTGTGACTGCAGTGGCCCAATCAGCTGTCCTTCACTTGGGGACATTGAATAAAGCACCTTTGTCAGAATTTCTAACACCCTCAGAACTTTCCAGGACTTCATTAAAACCTTGCATTCTAAGAATTCATTGTTCTCTCCATAATTCTCCATAATTTGGCTCCAAACTACCTTTCCCCCAGCACTGTGTCCTACTTCTTTCCATCTCCTCTGCGATCCAGTCTGAATGGACCATTTTGTGTCCCCAGAACATTAACTGTTTTATTTCTCTGTACCTTTATGTATATAGTTCTTTATCCTTGGAATGCCCCACTTAGAGAAACCCAGAACTACATTACCTTGTCCCATCCTCTAGAAAGCTTTCACTTCTTTCAAATATTGACTAGAAAGCTATCTCTTTTATGAAAGTGAGGAAGCCTGGTGAGTGCAAAGAGGTCTGGATTTGGAATCAGAATACCTGGGTTCAGATCCTGATTACTACCTCTGTGACACTGAGCAAGTAATTTCTCTTCTAGTTTCCTTCCTAGGTCTGGACTAGAACACCCCTAAAATTCCTTCCAGCTCTAACCTATATAGAATCCTGTGTACTCAGGCGGCACTTGATCCTTCGGTTAACATCTCCAATTTATTCTGCAGATACCTTATTTGTACATAATTGTTTTAAGAGTAGGGACTGTCTTTTGCCTCGTTTTGTATCTCCAGGGCTTAGCACAGTGCCTGGCACTTAGAAAGGAGTTAAGAAAAGCTTATTGACTGACTTTGTGACTCCAAACCTTCCACTCTAGCCACAACACTACTTATCTAGAGTTGTTTGTGTACATCTTAACTCTTTTACACAATCTGCCAACCCCTCAAGGGCAGGGACTATAATATCTATTTATTTTATCCCCCACAGTGCCTATCAGAGGGAGAGGTATACAGTAGGAGCCCAGTAAATGTATGTGGAATGGAATGGGATTGAGTAGAATGGAGGGCAAAAACACTGTCATCTTTTGTCTGTATTCCCCCACAGTGCCTAACCCAGAGTTACATATATACAGTAGATGTCCAATAAATACAATCGAACTGTGTTGAAAATATTTCCTTTTAGCAGAATTAAGTGACTTTTAGTCAGCAGAGCTCTGAAATAACAGAATTTCCTGTGATTTTTCACTTAAAATACAAGATGTCTTTGCACCATCTCCTGGAGTCATGTGGTCATGACAAGTGAAATGCTGTTACATACAATCCAGCATGCACCATGATCAAAATTCAATTTACCAGACAAATTTTATGAAGAACCTGTTTGGTGCTAGGCACTGAGGATGCTCAAATGACTCTATCTGGGATCTCATTCAATGTGGATATTTGCTCCAGTGATACAGATCGCAACCCACCCATGCCTGCCCCAACTTTGCAATTCTTATCCATGAGCTACCATAAATTTGTCACAATGTGCTTGGGCCTTCCTCGATTTCTCCTGACATCATGAACATACCCAGAATGTATGTCAACACCACCTCCTAAATCAGGCTTTTCTGTATTCCCTCATATGACAGTTCCTCCCTCCCCTGTATTACTTCATGTTAATTTACTACAAATTTTTAGTATACATGTTATCCTTCCCAACAGGAAATATCTAAATCCTGTGATCTATAGGAAAATACCAAAGGGTCTATGAGATAATGCAGAATCGCGTGCCAGGTTGGGTGCACCATATGCTAAGCTAAGTGCTATAGGATAGTAGAGAATGAGTAGAGTATAATGAACTAAAAATGTCCAAAAAAGCATCCAAGGGGGAGTTGTGAATGGATCTGGTCCTAGAAAGTTGGGGCCTAGAAGGGAAAGGGGAGAGCATATTAGATAGGGGAAATGTCATGAGCAAAAGCATAGGAGTGAGAATAAGCAAAGTGGGGATGGTTAAGAGCCCAGCCTGGCATAAGCGGATCATTGTATGTGCCATATATATATATATATATATATATATATACATATTTTATATAGGTGTCCCCTAAGATT
This sequence comes from Petaurus breviceps papuanus, assembly GCF_028583685.1. Taxonomy (NCBI): domain Eukaryota; kingdom Metazoa; phylum Chordata; class Mammalia; order Diprotodontia; family Petauridae; genus Petaurus; species Petaurus breviceps. The sequence continues at coordinate 43,547,769 of NW_027185698.1, read as the reverse complement.
GTTCTGAATCCACTTCCCCCTCCCTGCATTCCCTCACTGGTGGATCTCATCAGGTCTCACAGGTTCCTTTGTCATCTTTAGATAGATGACAACCAGATCTCCAAATGCATCCCCTCATCTCTCTCCCATGCTCCAGGCCTATATCACCAACTACCTTTTAAACATTTCAAATTAGATTTCCCTATTGACCTCTCAAACTCAACAAGTACCATTATCTTTCCTTGCAAACCCTCTCCTCTTCTAAACTTAACTCTTTCTGTTGAGGGTACCATCATATCTCCAGCTTCCCAATCTCTCAACCTTGGTGTCATCCTCAACTCCCCACTCTCATTCTACATATCAATGAGTTGGCAAACTTATATCTTCTCTCCACTCCCAACATAACTACTTTGTTTTAGGCCCACATCTCTTCCCTTAGACTATTATATTAGCCT
>NW_027185698.1:43483824-43547325 GCF_028583685.1 Petaurus breviceps papuanus | reverse complement strand
TGTGACCACTTCAGAGGATTCATTATTCTCACCTATTAAGACCTGGCCAAAAAGTCCTCTATTTGGTGTTTAATGCTCTTCAGAGCTTGACCCTATCCATCACTTCCCTCCATGCTCTCTGCAATTCAGATAAGCCAAGCTTTTTGTTGTTCCTGACCCATACATGACCCTTTGTTTCACAAAAAACACACTGACTATGACAATTGTTGGGCAGGAGACAGAGGAGACATGGAAATAACAAAGAGGGACTGCTAGCAGGTGTTCTAGCACAGGTTTACTCTTGATCCAGGCAGACAGGAAGACAGGAATGGAGTTATAATAAGGGGTTAAATAAGCTAGCTTACTTTATTCTAGTCTATTCTTCTCAAAGGGAATTGCTGATAATGGGAACACCAACTCCTACAGCATTCCCTAATCACCATTCTGGCAGGGGCGGACAAGAAAGGGAGGCAATTACCCCTATGTCTTAATGGGTCAGTCGAGACAGGCACAGCATTCCAGTTTGTGCACTTCCCTAAATCCCCTCAAGCCTCAATGGGGGCTGGTTGAGGCAGGTACATGAATTCCTCTATGCATTACCCAAATCACAAATCCCCCAAGCTTTGATGGGGACCAATCAAGGTACACATAGCAGTACACCATCATATTCCCACTTAATGAACAGTGCCCACTTGATTTATAGGGCAACAGACAAAGAAGGCATATTGCCAGCAATAGCCCTACAACTTTACCTTATCTCACCATTATATCTCACTGTGCAGTCACATTGGATATTTACAATTTTAAGCATTAATGTTTATATTATTTATCATTATATAACACTGTGCAAATATAGTAGAGATGTTTACAATTCATGAGCCTGGGAAATAGAGATTGCTATGGCCATGGATCCTGGGAAACTAGACTCTAAGAAAGAATAGCAAAAATCCACCTTACACACACACACACATACATGCACATGTACACACACACATGCACACACACGCACTTTCCATACACCCTTCATCTCCTGTCTTTATACCTTTGCACTGGCTGTTCCCCATGCCTGGAATGCACTTCCTCCTTACCTCTGCTTCTTGGAATCCTAATTTCTTCCAAGACCTAAATCAAGTAGAACCTTCTGCATGAGGCCTTTCCTGGTGCTTTCCCCTCCTCATCCACTTCAAGTAGGTGTTTAATTTATGCCAGTATATGTGCATGCTGTCCCCTTATTCTTGAGAGCAAAGGTTTCACTTTTGTATTTATATTCTCAATGCTTAGCATTGCCCTGACACAAAGCAAGCATTTAATTAATGTTTGCAGATTGATTGATTTTATTGATTGATTGAATGAGGCCAGAGAACTGGGGAGACAAATTGGGATCTTGTATCTTTTTTGTACATTTGCTGTATAAGGGAAAAACCAGTGTCACCTACAACTCTCCCCCAGTTCCCATGCTGGTCGCCTGCTACAATTGCCTTTAGTCTGTGGAGCTGGGCCATGAAACCCAGGACTCTTTTGCTGCCACTGTGAACACTAAGCCAACACCCTGCTTCCAGTGAATAAGCTGCTCCAGCTTTCTGGCAGAAAATGGCAGCAAGAGGCTCTACGTGAGTGCTTCCCTAGAAGACACATGGGAGAATTTAGTAGTGTTGGAAGAAAGGTGGTGTGAATGAAGGTGGTTTGGTTTAATATTGTGTAACTCCTCCCTTCTGTCCCAGCCCCAACCCCTTATGGGCTTGGTTATCCCCAGTTGGACACTATGATGTCCAACTATGGATACTATGGAGGTAGAAGGAGATGAGACTCTTGAATGGTTAAGAGACAGAAGAGAGCAGAAGAGAGGGAGAAAGAAGAGAGCATGAGAAAGGAGAGACAGGGTGAAAGGGGGAGAGAGAGACAGAGAGAGAGAAGAAAGAACAGAAGCAGAGAAATGAGGAAAGGAGAAGCAAGGCATGGACTTTGAATGGTGAATACGAGATCCCTGGAAGCCACAAGCATGGGAAGGAAAGCTGACACCCTAACATATATCTTAATTCTCAGCATTTGTATCCTGGGATACTTCTAAGGGTAGACTCCTTGGGTGAGATATCCATCTCTCTCCAAGGTCATGGAGACAGTTAGGTCACAGGGCCCCCTAACCCTTATGTATTGTTACCTAAAATAATATATATGGCTTTCCTGACCACTATTTGGCTTGCTTGCCTTGATAAATGTTTGCTTACTATTTATGATTATTTTAATATAATACACATATGGTGGGAGAAGCAAAACTGACTGAGATCAAACTACCTGTTTTCTTTCAAGTCTGGCATAGAACTATTTTCCCCTAGTGGCCTTCCCGGTAGAGGCAGGCATGAAAGATAGTAATTTGGAGTGACCAGGAAAAGTGGCTTTTACCTTGAAGCCCAAATGAATCATTCCCCTAGACTTCAAGCATCTGCTTTTTAACACATAGATATAATACCAAAATGATACCCCTTTTGAATAGAGGAAAGTAAAGGATGAAGTCTTCATTCTCATGTCTCATGATTAATTGTAGCACAGTCAGGTAGAGCCAGAGGGCACAGCAGTGGACTGAGATAGTCCATTCGCCCTCGAGTGTTGTGGACCTGGGAGTGGCCAACTGGGGGCTGTGTTAGGGCGCTACAAGTGAATCAGGAAGATTATTACTCTAGCTAGCATCTTGTACCAGATGTATTCAATTCAATTCCATAAACATTTATTAAATGCCTAACTGATTCCAGGCAGTGTGCCAGATGATGGGGATAAAAATAGAAAAATGAAATATGCAAGACAAGAAAATATCTCACCCACCAAGTCCTAGGGCTCAGCCCAAGTTCCAGCAGGAGAGGGGTGAAAAGGATGATCAGAGTACATATGGCACGATTTGGAAATGACCGGGAAGGGATTGATAGGGCAGACGGCTCCAGGAAGCTTTCTCTGTCAAGCCCTTTATAGAAAGGGCATCTATAAATGCATTGTGCTATTATTGTTAATGATAATAAACCCAATTATTATTGGCACATGGGACACATCACCTGGTTTACACCCAAAATAATGTGACATTATGCAAATCTGGTGCTCTTACACTGTTTGTTAATATGGAATATTAAGGACAGACACAGGGCATCACAAAACCGGATACAGAAAGTTTTCAGCCCAGTTACAAATACTCCTCTCATTGCCTGAGGATTTCTCCTCTCTGGCAGCAGACTCACTCATAGGCCACACCTGTTGCCAGTCACCCCAGGCCTCAGGAGCCCTCCTCCCCTCTGAACTTACCCTGTGTTTGTTTGACCCTCTGACTAGGTCTTGTTCTCCAAGTGTTCCATGAGTGAGAATCTGGTCTCCTTCACTGACAGTGAATGTCCCCAGGACTGAGTTTACTCCACATCTGATTACACCAGACTTTGAGCGACCTGAGAAGGAGGAGATCTGTTCCCCTTCCTGTTTCCCACCTCAGGGCAGAGCACCAGGGAGTAGAGGAAACTGGCTCGTGAGGTATTAGTAGGTGATTAATTAGGAGAGAGAAAACTCTGAGCTCTCAGTGACTGACCAGTCACCCAAACCACAGTAAATATGTGAGCATGTGTGGGCTTGTATGCTTGTACTAGCCTTTCATCTGCCACCAGGTTTCCCTCCTCTGGGCTTTTTCATGCCTCCTTCCCTTCCCACCTTCTTTTCATATGCCCATTTTCCCTATTAGTTCCTGAAGGACAGGGACTGTATTTTGTCTCTTTTTGTATCCCCAACCCTTAGTGTAGTGCCTGACACATAGACTGTGTATGTGTTTACTTGGGTACTTGTGTGTATGTGTGTGCATATGCCTGCATATGTGCATGTGATGGCTGTTAGAGTGCCTGTGTTTGTGATTATATTTCTGAGTATGTTCTGCCTACAGGAGTGTGGGCTTACGAGTCCCTCCCATTGCACTGGGCAAGCAAAGCCAGGAATATTTGTGCTGGGGCAAATATTAAAAGCACCCCAAGGACAACTGACATAAAAGGTGCCCTCTTGGGGGTAGAGGAAGAGGTAGGAAAGAAGGAAGACGCTACCTTAGGAGGGGGGGAGGTAGAGAGGCTGTGGCACTGGTCCTTGTGGCCAGATACCCTGAGATGGCCAGAGACCATTACAAGAGAGGCTACCTCAGGGACAGAAAGTAGGCCTTTTTTTTTTTTTAAAACTAATTATTATGAGGAGGTGCTAAGGTCACTCATGTCTTCACACTCAGCATCTGAGAGGCCTGCTTAGGTTGTAGGGAAATAGAACAAAAAATTATATAACAAACAAGATGTTTTGGGGGAAGGGACTGATGAAAGGCTTAGAGATGCTCCCCCCACCCCAAACAACTACTACCACCATCATGAGTCTACAATGGCTAGAGCTGGAAGAAACCTTCAGAACCATCCATCTCAACTCCTTCCTTTGACAGAGGACAAGACCCAAGGACCCAGAAATAGGAAGTGATTTACCTAAGGACACAGAGGAAGGACCACTGGTCTCTGACTGAAACTGAGGCTGAGCTGAAGTGGCCTCAGATTTGAGCCCAAGTCTCAGAGACTTGGGATGGCTAGGAACCTTATGGACCTTAGAGACCCACCTTGTCCAAATCCCCTCATTATTTATTTATTTATTTGTTGCTTTTTGGAGAGGGGAAGGTAGGGCAATTAGGGTTAAGTGACTTGCCCAAGGTCACAAGGCTAGTTTTGTGTTAAATGTCTGAGGTCAAATTTGAACTCAGGTCCTCCTGACTCCACGGCCAGTGCTTTATTCATTGTGCCACCCAGCCACCCCTTTCCTTTTTTTCGCTTTTTAAACCCCCTCATTTTACAGAGGAGGAAACAGAAGCTAGGGTCAACTGACTAGGGTCAGTGTTCAAGCCAGGACTAGAACTCAGTTCTCCTTTCTACCCATCTAGCATTCTTTCAGTCAGCCAAATGGTATGTTACTAGGGGGCACAGGCCCTGTCATAGCACCTGTCCCTGGTCTCATGATTCTGGAGGAGCAGCTGAGTGACAAGGAAGGGCCCTTCCTTATCAGAGGTGCACTCTGGCCACAGTTTCACCCACTCCAAGCAGAGCAGCCCAGCAGCCTCTTTTAGGAGGAATAAGGGCCTGAGCCATTTCTAATTTAGGAAGATCACACTTTCCATATCCCATCATCCTAGGCTGCTGCTGCCTGCACTAACCCAGCCAGGGTGAAAGCTCCTTCCCCAGGCCTAGGCAAAGCCAGAACTCATTTCACTATAGCCTGTGCCCTCTCTCCCCTCTCTTTAGGGGAATTAATGTCAGGGCCAGAGCTGAATTTGAGCTACTTTCTCACAGCATCTGGTTCCAGGCCATCCTGGTACCAGCTCAGACCAGACACAGCTCTGCTCTGCTAGTACTGGCCTCCACCCCGCCCCCCATCCCTACTTTCTTCCTTAGAGGACTACAACAAATAAAATAAGTCCTGGCTCTCTAAATTTCACACCCTAGGGAAAGCTCAAGTTACCCTCTCCTAGTTGTGCCTTAGATCCTCTGTAGTCCACAAGTTGGTCGGGGGCTCAGAGCTGATAGGCTCATTGTTTTGTTTCATTTGCTGTGATTCCTTCAGGAGCTCAAGGCCCCATCCTCAATAATATTGCATAGTAAGTAAAATTTGTCTTGGGAGCGCCCCACCAGCCTGTCCATCCTGTCCTCCCTTCTTCACTCTCTGTTCCCTAGGCCTCTTACTTTCTCCCTCTTTCCTCCCCCCTCTAGGTCCCTAGGGCTCCCCAGACTGTAATCAGGAAGTACTTAGAACTCTTACCTCTAGCTCCCTTTCCCCAGGACTGATTTCAGCTTCAGTTCTCCCCAAGAGGAGAGATGATCTGGTCCCTTGAGAAGGTATTCCAAGTCTGTTAAGGAGGTGTTTTCTTGAGTGAGGAGGGGTGGAGAGGGCAAATAGAAGACCCTGAATTAGTATGGGGTGGTGAGTGTTGGGGGTTAAAGGAGGCTATTTCCTAGGAATCCTGAAATGATGATGATGGTGGTGATGGTGGTTGTTATGATGATAGCTACTCATAGCTAGCTTTTATATAGAACTCTAAGGTTTACAAATCTAATTTGATTCCCACAACAAACTTTTGAGGTAGCTGCCGTTATTATTATTATCCCTGCTTTAGAGATGAGGAAACCAAAGTTGAACAGTTAAGTGACTTGCCTAGGATCACACAGTGTCTGAGGTGGGATTTGAACTCAGGTCTTCCTGACTCTGAGACAAGCACTCTGATACATCTAAGTGGAATGTGTAGCTGAAAGAACAATGATATCAAAGTCAGAAAATCTCAGTTAAATCCCGTGATCAGAAGCAAAATCACTTCTCTAAGATTTTTGATAATCTCCTGCTGATTCCAGGGCAGATGGCATGGCGAGGGCTTCCCTCTCCAGATGGTAGAGAGGCCTGGCAGAGGAAGCTTCTCAAAAGTAGGAACAACTTCATTTTTGTCTCTATATCCCCAGTGCCTTGTAGAGTGCTGGACAAACAGTAGGTGCTTAGTAAATGTTTGTTGATTGATTGATGACAGCCACAGGGCCCTCTGGTGGCAGCAGGGAAGTGCTATTTAATATTTTCTTTAATATCTAATTTTAATTTGTTTAGATATTTAATGCATTTATTTTTATTACCATTTAGTAAATCAAATAATGTCATCTATGATGTAATGAAATACAAGTGTCACTTACTTAACAAACTAAATAATATCCATTATCTAATAAATACTATTTATAAGGTTTTATACATTTTAAAAAAGTTTTAATGAATTTTATATATTTATAAGTTGAATAATGGGGGCGGCTAGGTGGTGCAGTGAATAGAATACCGGCCCTGGAGTCAGGAGGACCTGGGTTCTGATCCACCTTCAGACACTTAACACAAAAACTAGCTGTGTGATGCTGGGCAAGTCACTTAACCCCAACTGCCCTCCAAAAAGCAAAAAAAAAAAAAAAAAGTTAAATAATGCATATTATTTATTATTTAATTAAAATTCATTAAGTAAGCTTAATAAATAAATTATTCAATGAATCCCCCAGCAGCATACTAACAGAAGGAAATGTCCCCACCTCCCCCTTTGAGAAAGTGGGCCTCATTGGATTGTCCAGATCTGGAGTAAAACTCCCTCTACCTTGTGTTTACTTCCAGCTCTGCTAGTCCTGGGCACTATCTTCTTCATGCAGCCTAAGAATCACATTCACTATTTGGCTATTATCACAACGAAGTCCATTATAATTTTTAACATTTTCTTCAGATGACTTGCTGGCCTCCACCTTATAGCTGGGAAGGGAATGCTTTGAACTCTAGTATGAGACTCATCATTTGTCCCTATTGATTCGGCCCACTATCCCAGCTAGCCTGGCCTTTTTGAGATTGCTCATTCTGTGCGTTGGCTGTTTCACCCGGGTCTGCATCATATACAGACTTGGCAAGTATGCCATCTACGGCTTCATCCAAGTCAATGGTAAGAAGGTGAAATGGCACAGATCCCTGGGGTACTCTATTGGAGACAACTTTCCAAGCTGACATAGAACTAGTAATTACTATTCTTTTCCATTCAACGAATTCCAAATCTATTTAACGATATGAGCTATGTAGCCCACTTCTCTCAGAATTGTCCACAAAATTAGCGTGAGAGCTTTTAACAAAATCTCGGTAGCCTCCATGTGTTGTCTAGTATCCCAGACAATAAAAGAAACATAGTGGGACGTGACCTGTTCTCCATAGTGGTATGATGGCTCTTTGCAATCACTGCTTCCATTTCTAAATGCTCACTCATCAGGCCTTTGGTTACATGCTATAGAATTTTGCCAGGAATCCAAGATCATGGAATTAAAGTTTGCAGATTCCATTCTCTTCCCTTGCAACACATGCCCATCACTGCTTTATTCAATAATATGTCCATTTTCACTTTGAATGGCAAACAGTTGCATTTCTTTCCTAGCAGAAGGAATAAGAGGGGGCAGCGGTGGTGGTGTGGTAAAAAGGACATGGGGTTGGGAGAGAGTACACTCAGTCTAAGTCCTGCCTCTCATTGACTCATGGTATGACTCTATATAGGCAAGTCACCACCAGGTGCCACCAGTATAGTCTCCGAGCAGAAGGATTTCCTCTGCAAAATGGAGCCGTAGGATTGAAACTGTGAGTACCCTTAGACACCATCTAGGCCAAGGTTAGACTTTACATTCACAGCTGTGTCATATTTATCTTTGCTCTAGACTCAGCTGCATGAGGGTTCACGCATCTTACGCTCTTGACTCCAAATCCCACCTTGCCACGGTACTATCTCCTCTATATATTTACTCTGAGAATCAAATAAACTTATATGTTCTTATTAATAGCAGCATTCCAGGGAGTGTTGTTATTAACAGTGTTTTCTTCATCTCCAAGTCCATGTGCACTCAAGCATATTGTGGGGTGAGCCACTTGAGTATAGAAGTAGTCAGAATTTTAGTGTACTTCATACCAAATATCTGTCTCAGTATTTCTAGGTATAGAACATAAGTTCTTTTCAGACAGTGACTGTTCCATTCTTGGTTTTGTATGCTGGGTGCCAAGCACTACCCTCTGTAGACAGTGGGATTAATGCTTGTTTTGTTGAATGGAATGACTAGAATTTAGCTAATGACACAGGTTCCTTACAGAACCTGATTTAAACTGAAAGAAGGATTAGATTTCCTCCACATGGCTTTGTTGAGGAATGAGAACCAATCTTTGAGGCCCAGGGCCCTGAAACTTCCCAAGTGCCATTAGAAAGAGAATTCTTCACCTGGAGGTCTGTGAATTTGTGTGTGTGTGTGTGTTTTTTAATAATTTGATAACTGTTTCAGTATTCTTGATTTTCTCTGAAACCATATTTTACACATTTGAAAACATCATTGGGAGAACAGGTTCATAGACTTTGCCAAACTGCCAATGACATGATACATAAAAATAGTTAAGAACCCTTGGGCACTAAAATATCTCCTGCAGACCTTGATGTAAATAAAACTAGGCATGAGATAGCTAGGGAAACAAGGTAAGGGGGATATAAACCTAGGAAGAAATCAGATAAAAGAAAAAAAGAGAAAGAAATAAATACAAAAATTGTCCAGCACAGACATATGAGGTATAAAAATTTGTATTTATATTACAATGAAAGACAGATACAACACAATACCTTTGGTGGGAGCTGCAGGCAGCAGCAAGCACCAGGAACGTGTGTACAAATGAATCTTTACAATATAATACACATCTTGCCACCTACAAAGCGTTCCTTTTCAGGTACATATTCAAAATATCTCTGGCACAGAACCTGCCCAGGGCACCTCAAGAAATTGCCAGTCAAGTGATTCCCTCTTCCCCCTTCCCCCACTCCACACAGCACCTCTGGTGTGGCTCCTTGCTCAACACGGCCATCTCTCCACAGAAGCCTCAATCTTCATACTCTAGGAGAGGGTGTAGCTTTGGAGGATGAAGGACTGTAGGTCTAGAGCCCTTCACATGGGTGTGGGGTGGGGGTCAGCAAGGGTGTCCTTAGAGAAAGCTAACTCACTAACCAAACTAGCCAAAGGGGGTCTCTTGAGAGTTTCCACTCCCAGGCCTCCTGTCTCCATTGGCATTTTTTTTAGGGACCTGCCTGGGAGGTGATTTTCTGTCTCTCTCACATAGAAACCCAAGATTCTGGAGCTAGAAGGACCCTCGGAATTAATCTAATACAACCTGGATGGGCACACACCAGCCACTAACTTTCTTTGGCCCTAGACCCTACTTCCCTTTGTAAGAAGGGGAGCAAGAAAAAGAAGCCCAGAGACATTAGTGCAACAAACTAGATTTTACTGTGACCAGGAACCTCCTTAAAAAAGGGACCACACTGTTCTAAGCAAGACTCACTTTCCTCTCCCCTATCCTGGTAGGAAAAGATGGAAAAAGATGAGTCCTATATTACCACACTAATAGACTCCAAAATCCACTTTGGGGAAAGGTTCCCTAAAGAAGGCCATATCTGAGGCCCCTTCCTTCATTGATGTCTGAGATCCAGATGGCCGTGTGCTGGCAATTGCCCTCCTGATTGGATGACTGGGGGTATTTCTATTTTATCCAGAGAAAACATTTTGGAAGAAGACAATAGTAGGTGGCTCCTAAGGAAAACAGAAAATGGAACACTGAGTAAGTACAGACCATGCTCAGGGCAGTGAGACTTGCCTCGGGGCACTGTCTGCTCAGCCTCCTTGTTCACTGTATGCCCAGGCCTCCTTTCACAGAGAGGTGAGCATGGGAGGGTCTTAATTTCTCTGTGTTCTTACACATGGCTCTGTATTATGATTCACTGATTAAGATAAATGGGTTTGGTAAAAAATGATCAGAAGGAAAAAAAATTTAATTGCAGTCATGATTCATGATCAAATCTGAAAACTGTGTCCTGAGCACCTGTAAATTTCATTGAAATGAGTCTGCAACCATGCTGCATAAAAAAAAAAAAACTTTTCAGAGAGGCTGGGGGGCTATGCGGACAGTCACTCCCAGGGTCACCTTGTCTATTCCTAGCATTTGTGCAAACGGCAATTTTTCAAAGTCTACTCATTTCCAGAGTGTTAAATGAAGGATGGATGGCTTGGGCTGTGTAACCCCAAAGCCCTTGTAGCCAATGGGGCTTCCTCTCCTGTTCTGGTAAACCCAGCTAGTGACAGACCCTGGGACAAAAGTGTCCTGGTGGAATTAAACTGCCTTATTTGAAGCCAGGCCACCCTTCCCACAGGCAATCCCTGTTTCTCGGTACCAGGATGGCAGAAAAGGACAAAGGGTCATAAGATTTTCAAACTTCGAGGTCATGGAGTCCTCAGTTTTACAGATGAGACAGCTAACGCCCAGAAATGGAAAGAGTTTCCCAAAGTCACACAATTATTAAGTGGTAGACAACACTTGCAAATATGGGCAAAGGCAAGAGAGTGTGTGATCAGATACATTCACTTTCTAAATGCCAGACTAACGTATTCCTTTATAATAAAAATTATTTCTAGAAAATCCTAAACCCAACAAGACAAAGAAGAGTGACTTCTGAAAGCCACACCTCCCCCATACCATCACTAAGCAAAAATGTTAGTAATCTATAGAACAAAGAAACTGAGGGAAATCCCAGTTGCCAAATTACAGTGAGGCAGGGGGATTGCCCAAATTGATGACTGGCTTCCAAAAAGGGAAAAACAATTTGTGCTCCTCATTGCTGTGCCCTGCTATGACCTGGTGGCTCCAGGATGGGCTGTGGATTAAGTAGCTTTGGGATTCTCACTCTTTGGGAACCAGTTGGGGATTAAAAGAGAAATGAGTAGAAGTAGAGACACACTCTCACACTTCTGTCTTCTGGACTTGGCAGTATTTGTGAAAGTATCGACAAAGTCAGGACAACTGGGTTTTGCAAGATCTCCCCAAATTAGCATCTACATGTTCTTGCTGGGGTCAGAGGGCATGTGTGTAGAAGAGACACGGAGAAGAGACTTTTTCAAATTGGCATTCAATGACAATCACATTCTTTTTTTTTAATCTTACCCATCCCTCTGTTAATTTAAAAATTGTCATTTACTAGCAGGTTCTGTGCAAGAGGGTCTCAGGAAAGGAAACACTTTACAATTCAGGAGCATGCTCATTATAGAACGAATGAACAGCTGATCCGAACCTCACTGTGGATGACCCGCCTAACCGTGTTGTGTGTTACTTAAAGTAAACTCACGATTTTGTTTCCATGATTTGGAAATTAGTTATAGAGGCACCAAAGGAAGTAGTAAAGTTTTGCTGTTTCTCAGCTACCCACAATATAAGTCTATTGCTGTGTATTTTTCCCCCCGACAAACGAGGATTTTAGTCATCTGCAAGGTATATTGAACATAATACCAAAACCTGCATCACAGAAAAGGTTAATGGTTTTCAGAATCAGCTGCCAAAGTTGATGACCCAGAGCCCTTCTCTGCCCCCACCCCGAGCTGATGGAAGGGGTGCCTGTGAGTCAGGTTACATAACTCAAAGGGGACCTTTTCCTTGTTAGCAAGATTCCCCACTGTGGTAAAGAGCGTAACAAGGCACCCCCCTCAAAAAAAAAAAAAGCTGCCATAAAATGTCTTCAGGTTTCTACATCCTGTACTGTAAAAGCAATGAGAGGACACGTGCATTGGGTGCTGAATGAACAGTTGGGTCTTTGTCTGAGGACTGAGGGTCGGTATTGTAAAGATTGCTCAAATACTACAAAAAAATAAATCCCAGATGGCAGCACCGTGACAGGTTCTAGGATGTGATACAGTACAGTGACGTGCTCTTGTTTCAGAAGCCAATGAGTTTCTGTCTCACAGAGATCCCAGCTTTATAAGCCACTCCTATAACTGGGCTGTGTGTGCGTTTAAGAAAAGGAGCTAGAAAGGGAGCCTTCATCTCCCTCCCATTCCACCACCCCCATTCCAAAGGGATGCAGGAGAAGAGGAAGAGGCCCCCAGTTCTGGCTAATTCCTGGGAAGGGATATTGAGGGAGACCTGACCCACTCACATGGAGGACCACAGAGGAAACCACTTACTCACTTGGCCAGGCTTCAATGTCTTCTGAACAACGCAAAGAGAGGGACACACACAGTCACCAAGGCACGATATGACAACGGTGAAGAGTCCCTGGGACTCCGGGTCTGTACCACTCCCTCCCAATGCAAGGAAATGAGAACATTTAGGAAAATATAATACAAAATCTCTTACAGGAAATATAGACTACACTTGCTAAAACCACTTATCTAAAAGTGTTTATAGCCATTTTCTTTCTTTTTTTTGTTTTTGGTTTTTTTTTGGTTTTTGTTTTTTTTTTTTTGAAAAGACCTTCTCTAATACTAATGCAAAGACTGGTCCATTTTTTCTTACCCAGCAAGCCAAGGCCTAATGACTTCACTAAGCAGAATTTGTATTAAAAAATACATCTTCATAGTATTGCTACAACATGGGTAAATACGTTCAGAAAAGCTGGACAAATGTTATATAAGTTGGGTTGTTTTAAAGCATAACTTTTTTTTTTTTGCATTTTTTTAAGAGGAGAAAAATGCTGTTACATGGTGTGCAAAAGAAGAAAACTGATTTACTCGTCCTCTAACAGAATACTGGAAATATAGCTGGGCCTTTCCCACCAAAAGTAGTGGCTGCTGAAAAAAAAAAAAAGGCAAAGAGAAGGGGCCTCCCCAATCATCCCCAGGCCTCTGTCTCCAAGAGCCGGCACTAACATGGAGTCTCCAAACTCTGGAGGATTAGCTGAGAGCCATGAAAGGAAGGAAGTGGGGCTGCTCCCTGGTGGTCTCCTTGGGAGCTCACTCACGAGGCCACCCTGCCCCGCCGACCAGACAAAAAGAGAGCTTTGCTGCCATCAGGATGCTGACCGTGAAAAGCCAAAGGCAACTCAACATCCCTCATGAAGTCATTCTTGAACCTGGCTTTCCATCCACCCAGTCTGAAGCACAGTGGTCACTAGTTAATAAGGGAGAGATCTCAGAGCAAACTTTGTTTCAGAGAGTGATTGAAAGTAAGGTAGGGTTATGGGGAGGGGGGCTCTGCCTCTCAAAACTGTGGGAAGAGTTTCTACTACATAGTTTTAAGTTGGCCATTACCCATTCCTCATTTCTCAAGGGCAAACAAAGCTTCCAGAACACTAATAGGCTGGGAGGTGCTGCTGGGGCACCTTCTCCTCCCCCAGGGAGAAGCTGGCCCACAATCCCAACATCAAATTCAGTCATTTTTCAAGATTTCCAAGGGGTCTCTCTCTCTCTCTCTCTCTCTTTCTCTCTCTCTCGGTTTCTTTCATTCTCCTGATTTTTGGTTTGCTTTTGATTTCTTATTAAACTTCTTACACCATCATGCGTGTTTCCAGCAATTACATTTAATACTTCTTCAATGGAATGATTATGACTTTAAAAAAAAAATTATAGTTACAGCTACATCAAGCTAACTTTAAGTCACAACTGTACCTAACCACGGATCTCTGCAGTAAAAACCGGGGTTGACAAGAGCTACTTGGTGTGGTCCCAGGGCAAGGAACCAAGGGTTCAAAGCCCCCGCTTCTTCAGCAGAGGCCAGTGGTTGGAGTTTCCTGGGAGAGCCGCAGTGGACACGGTGGAATCGGTCATCGGTCTAAGTGCTTCAGTTGGATGCTCCGGAGGTGGACGGGGTCGGGGGGTGCTCGCTCGGGCCCTACGAGAGCCGGCCCGACAGTCTGCGGGAGTGGGAGTAGCTGCTATCACTGGAGCCGCTGCCCAAACTGTAGTGGTCATCGGCATCACTGGCACTCCCAACACTGTCCATTTCCCCTGGGGTGAACTCCATTCCTTCAATGTCCACTTCTGTGTAGGAAGAGAGAGTCACATGTTCACAGGCTTGAAAGCAGAAAGAGGTCTTAGAAGACACAGGATCACAGGATTTAGAGCAGAAACTCCCAAGATTATCTAGACTGAATTTCTCATTTTGCAGATGAAGAAAACGAGGCCCATAAAGAAAAATGAGGCCCATAAAAGTTAAGTGACTGGTCTAAAGTCACCTGGTTCATCATCATAGTATTTAGAACTAACCAGATGTGACTTTAGAGATCCCTCTCATCTAAGAAGCCTATTTTACATATGAGGAAGGCCTGTGGGGGTAAGGTGACTTATCAGACAGGTAGTAAGCAGCCATGATGGGAGGGACCCAGCTCCAATGGCTCTAAAACCAGGGCTCCATCCACCTTTTCTTTCAGGCCACTATCTCAAGAAGGGGTATTCCCAACTGAAAAGCCTGCCCTAGCCTTCCCTGACTCATCCTTGCACCAATTCTAGCCTCCCGCCTAAGATTCTGCCCATTTGATGGAGGCCAGGCTGGGCCCAATTAGTTTGGAGCCTAGAGTGACTCCAGATCACTCCCAGAATAGCAACTGGGAACAAGTAGCCTTACTCTAGGGAGGGAGTCATTTTAGAGAACCAGACAGCCTGTAAGGACATCCACAACATAAAGAGAGGTACTCCTTAGTGCAGTGGTTCTCCAAGTATGGTGAGACCCTTTCAGGGAGCCCATGAGGTCAAAACTATTTTCATAATAATACTAAGATGTCTTAATATCTAATATAGTAAATGTCAATGAACAACCTACATAAACAAAAGCTCTTCAGGGAAAGGGAAGATCCTTAATAATTTTTAAGAGTATGAAGGGGTTCAGAGACCAAAAAGTTTGAGAATCACTGGCTTAGTGGGAAGGATACCTGACTGAAAGGTTGTGGGGTGGGGAAGGTGCACCAGAAAATATGGGTTCAAGCCACGGCTCCGCCACTTATTAGCTGCATGACCTTTGTCAAATTCCTCTCTCCCTGACATTCACTGGGGATGACACCTGCCCTGCCTCCCTCATGGACTCGTTGTGGCCAACGTGTTTCAGAAACCTTCAAGTTACACACCATTATCATTCAGCTGGGTGCCTGCCAAAAACTAGCTGTGAACCTTCCAAGGAGCCCTGAGAAGGAGCTCAGCAGAAGAGATCTCGGGATGACTGTGAGGGTTATCAGCACACAGGAAGGCAGTGTGGCCGAGGGGATTTAGTCAGGAAGACCCCAATCCAAGAAGCTTCGTGACAGGGTGACCCTGGGCCAGTCACACTCTCAGTGTCTGGGCAAGTCTCGTCCGTCAGAGGATACTGGCAATTACACTCATGCAATCACAGGTCGAGGGGAAGGCAATCAGCCGAGACCACAGGGGAGGGGACTTCCTGCCCCACCCAGCAAGGCGCCTTTTCTACCAGAACTCAGTGCAGGCTGTCGAGGGAAGGCCCCAGTCTATGCGGCGTCACACACACACTGACCTTGCTCCGAGTCTGTGGAGATGGTTGAGCCGGTGCTGTCAGTGCGCACGCGCTCTGTGCCCTGCACCGAGAGCTGCTCCAGGCGACGTTTGAGGTAGCGATGCTCACGCTGCAACTGTTCCTTCACGTTCAGGGCTTTCCGGTCCTGTTCTTCCAATTTCTGAGGGAGGTAGAACAGGGTGGGGGAGGGGGGAAGGAGGAGAGGACCAGAAGAGGGAAGAAATGAAAGGATAAAGGTCAGCTGAGGCACAGGGCTGGATTGTGACACTCCCACCTACCTCAAACTCAAAGCCTGCCTCACAAGCACAAGGCCAGGCCAAGCCCTAGACTCAGGGACCTCACTTGGGTTTCCCCCAATCACCAGGAAATTACTGGGCCCAGGGATGTCTTGCAGCGAAGCATGACTTCTATGAAGACCACAGAAAGCTGACTCGAAGTACCACAGAGACCAGATGGTTTTCCCAGATGAGACCCACCCATAATACCCTGCAACAGCCTAGAAACTTCATCATCACCATCACCAAAAACAGATTCTCATTTAATACTCAAGAACCCATCTCCTCCACCTTCTCTATCCCCACCATGGGTAAAAATATGGATGATTTCTACCTTGCACAATCTCTTCCTTGTCTCCTACCCTCACACAGCCCATTCTCCTCGTCATAAGCCTGGACATTAAGGATTCACAATGAGGTCTAGTTATGTCCTCTTCTCCATTCCCACCCAAAGACCTGGGTTTACCAAGTCAACATTTGCAATCAACTGGGTCTCCTCTACCTTGTCAGAACAAAGAAGTGAGACTTAGGAGTGAGAGGAAAGGGGAGAAAAGAAGAGGGAAGAAGTGAATGGAAGTCGGATTTTGGCAGATCATTTCCCAGACAACAGAGGAGTACAGATGTCATTGACATTAGGACATTGACTGGAATCAGATATAACAAAGAAAAGGCAGGAAAGCCAGAGTTCAAATAAAGCTCCATTCATGAGTCTCTAGAGAAAAAGCCCAAAGAATCATAAACTCCCTGAAGGTAGGGACTTCTGGTATGTTAGCACAGCACCTTGTCCAAGGTAAATGTTTAACAGATGTTTGTTAAATGCAAAGTTTGTTATGCAAATATGTTAGTTAAGTACAAATGTTTGTTAAATGCAAGCAGCACAGAGAACTGAGGTTTAATTGAGTGTAATAGACATATCAGGGAGAGGCCACTGGGACAAATGACGGTGCTCAAAGAAACCCCAATACCAGCTCTCAATTCTGGAATTCCTTCAGGCCACCACTCCATATTGTTGAGATTCCTTTGACCCTGACACTGTCATGAGAGAATATTGCATGCTTCAAAGACTATTTAAAATAATCTGCCCCGCCCCCCCAGCCCAGTCCATACCTTACAAACAGGGAAATGAGAGCCCAGAAACAGAGGAAGTGATTTGTCAAAGGTCACACAGTGAATGTTCTCTCACCTTTTCCTCTCTGATTTATGTCATTTGCAAGCTTGGTCAGCAAATCTTTTCCCAGTCACTGAAAAATGCTGAGAGGAGCAGGGCAGGAAGGTGGCAAAGTGGGGCATTCGGCCTGGCCCTGACTTTGTACTTCTTCTGAATAAGTGGGCTCTTGCTTTGTTCCTTGCAGCCAAGCCGCGGTCTTACTAGGGCCCCGAGCCCTGTGAGGCCCCATCTCATTGCTCTGGGCCCAAGTTCTTGCCTCAGCACCTTGCCTCATACCCTGGTTCCTCTTTGCCTGTGGCCTTGTTTTATTTTTAAAAATCCTCTCCAAGTCTGGAGCCCTGACTTCAAACCCCAGTTCCCCTGGATATCTAATGTTACACTGGGATACCACTGTAAGCATTCTGCAATTGCAGATGGCCCCATGCCATCTGACACACACATGGCCAGGAGAACAGGGGATGACTCGGAAGGCCCTGCCAAAGGACATGGCTATCACAGTGATGCACATTAATCAGCCCTTTGGTGTCCAAGAACTCAAGACAGCTCTCAGCACAGCCCACTACATGCCCCCTTTCCCCAGGGGCATACATAAAACAGAACACAAATATAGCCTGCCTATGCAGGGAAAGCCACTGACATACCCAGGATCCCCAGAGCAGTAATGCTCTTCCACAAAGAGGCCTCACCTGGCCCTCTTGTTCTCCCTTCTGTCCACACAACCAGTTCTACAGTGAGAGCAAAAAAACAAGTTTGGCCACCTCAGGGCCCTGAGCTCTCCACAGAATCACAGAGTCTCAGGGCTTGGGAGGACCCCAGAGATCCAGTCCAACTCAGACGTGACCAGAAATCCTACTAACCTCCACATGAAGACCTCCAGTGACAAGGGAACTCATTACACTTCTATTTCTTATGACTTTTTCCTTAAACTGAATCAAAATAGGCCTCTCTGACAACTTGTATTGCTCTGAGTCCTGTCTGGGGGCCAAGCAGGACAAGCTGAATCTCTTGTGACAGGCAGCCCTTCGAGGATCTGAAGACAGCATTCTTTGAAAAATGTTCTTCTCCAGCTCCAAAACTATGGTGTCTGAGATCCTTTCCAGGTCTAAGCCTGAGACTCTGATTCTAAGTACAAGCTAGATGCATCTCTTCCACAGTCTTCTCTATATGCATGTTTCTATCTGGCTCAGACTTTTGATTTCAGTGCATCAGGACAGCGTGGCTCCCTCTGCCAAAGCAGGTCAGCATCAATTCTAACTCAAGAGTCTTAGTTGCTAGGGGCAGTCAGAAGCCAAGTGCATGTTCTAGGGTCACACGGCCAAGATGGGTCAGAGGTGAGACCTGAACCCCGCTCTTACTGATACCAAAGCTAACCCTTCTCTCTTTCGTCTAACCCTGAGAGTCAGTTTCCTTAAGCGGTTAAAAGGATATAATATTTGAGCTATATTTTCGCAGCAGCCAAAAATCAGAGGCTAATGGAATGTCAACCTAATTCTGGTACATGAACTATTATTGGGGCATAAGAAATGACAAAACGTCCAGTTTCGTAGGGAAACTGGGAAGAACTCTATGAACTGATGCAGGGGAAAGTGAGCAGAACCAGGAGAACAATTTATACGAGGACACCCCTGTAAAGAAAAACTGTTTGGAAAGACCTTGAGATTCCAATCAATGCAACAATAAATTAACTCAGAATATGGAAGATGAAACATGCAATTCACCTCCTGCCAGAGAGGTGCTAAACTTAAAATGCAGAATTAAGAAACACATTTTCATGCATGGTCAATTAGGGAAGTTGTTTTGCTGTACTGGGCATGTTTATGATTGACTCTTCCTTCCTTCTTCTTTCCTTCTGTTGTTCCAGAAAAGGGGGAAGGGGGGAGTGACAGATTGTAAATACCCGTAAAAATAATGTATGTTTTTCTTTTTCAAAATTTGCTAATATTTTTAGTTTTTATATCACCTTTTTTAATTAAAAAAATAAATGCATGTAAAAATATAAATGCTTTTTAAGCACATATTTTTTTAGGTTAATTTATTTTTAGTTTTCAACATTCACTTCCATAAGTTTTAAATTTTTTCCCCCTCTCTCCCATCTCCCCTCCCCCAGACAGCATGCAATCTGATATAGGCTCTACATATACATTCCTATTAAACATATCTCATTTATTTTTTAAATTAAAAAAATAAAAGTGATAGAAAAATAAAAGGTATTAGTTAAGGTTTAAAAAAGAAAAACCTACTTGAGCTCTTTGATACACAGGGCTGTTTTGAAAAGAGCATTTGGGAAACCATAAAACATTACAGAAATGGGTTGATTTGTTATCATTATTATTACAAAATTAAATTCCATTGAAGAAATGAATAGTGAAAAAATAAGATGGCAGAGGAAATATCTACTTAAGAAAAGGATTTAGGGCTAGAAGGGTATTGAGAGATGAGTCTTATGGAATCACAGGCTTTAGGGCTAGAAGTGTCATTAGGCATAGAACTGTCTTATTTGCCAGACCAGGAAACTGAGGCTCCGAATGTTAAGTGGCTTGTGTTCAAAGTTACATAGCTAAAAGGTAAGACACTGGGATTTGGACCCATGTCCTTTCTCTCTAAATTCAGGGTCCTTACTATTCTACCTGAATCAAGCACAGATGATATATATTAACCATACATTTGCCCAACCTACTCATTACAGTATGACTCCTAAGAACTATGAGGCAATAATTTTAGCTTAACTTAGTTGTTGTACAAACTTGCTACAACTGCTACATTTCTTTTAAAAATATTTTAAAATTGAGATTTTGCATCAATTAATATTGGTCACAGAATTCTGGCGATGAAAGGGACCTGCATAGTTGCCTCACATCTTTTATGGAGGAGAAGGCTGAGGCCCAGAGGAGTGTGGCCTAGCCAAGGAGAAGATGTCAGTCAGTCCAGAGCAGGACCAGGACCAGAATGTGGGGCTGCTTCTTCAGGATTATCCAATTGAGGGCTTTTCTACCCCACACTAAGCTGTTTCTTAGAACTGCTCAGGAGCTGTTTTTTAAGTGCACATTAAAGAAGGTGATTTGAGTGTCTGTGCCCAGGAGCCACTGGCAAAGGGCCTAGTTTTAAACAAACAGGAATCCAAGCCCTGTTCCCGGAGGGCAGAGGACCCATTATCATACTTCAGGGTCAAAGTTTCTGAGGGGGTCTCTATGTGACTATTAAAGAGTGAAAGCCAGGAGTAGCTTCTATAAAGACAAGATCTGCCTGAGAAGGATGGAAATGTCTTAGAATATAAACTCCCCATGGGCAGGGGCCATTTCATTTTTCCATCTGCATCCCAGTACTTATTGGGCACCACTATATGTTAAGTACTGGCACACAGAAGGCACTTGATAAATGTTTTTTCATGCATTTCTTCACAGGCCTAACCATCTCAAGTGACAACAAAGGGCAGCACAGAAAGAACCAGGGGCTGAAGGTCGAGAGACCTGGGTTCTAGTACTGACCTTGTCCCTAATTTGCTATGTGACCATTCCCAAGATACTAACACTCTCTGGGCCTCAAAACGAGGGTTTGGGACGAGATGGTCTCCAAATTCCATAGAAACTCAGATATTTTATGGCTGTGAAGGAGAAGCACAGTGCAGATAATCCCAAAGTACAAGCAGTCAATACACTATTCATACCTGGCTCTGGGGTGTGCCTCTGTCCTGAGGCTGGCCTGGGCTGACTCCTTTACTCTAGGAAGTCACTGCAAGCAGTACTACTTGGCCTGAATGCTGTGAAGAACTAGAAAATGGAACGGCCTGGTTCCTGTACCCCCGTTAGCCTTATGTTAGGCTTCCCAGACTGAGCCTGAGCCTTGATCAAAGCCAGCCAGGCATGGGCAGTCCTCTGGCCATTCCTTGGAGAAGGCCTCTTCTGGACCTTCCATTTCATATCCCACAAGGACTTTCTAAAGCTGCTGCACAATCTCACCGGAGTGCTTCTAATGCCCAAGTCACATTTTGGATCCAACCTAACCCCACACCTGTCTGAAGTTGACATTCTCCAGTGTTGCCAGGAATTCAGGGCTAACTCTTCTTTAAGAAGCAGTCAGGCCTCTGGGCAAAGGTTCCACCAAGGCTGGGGTGGGTAAGGGCAGACAGTATCAGAAGCCCACTCAGACTGGCCTTCACTCTTACTCTCTGCCTCTCTTCCTTCTTCTGCCTTTTTTTCTGCCTGGAGTGAGGCAGTCCTAGCACAATATAGAAATCCTGCTTTATTACATACTTCCCCTGTGGCCTTGGAAAAGTCATTTCTCCCTGCACCTCATTCTGACCTGCTGATCCTTGAGAAGTGTGTTCTTGGACCTGTCATCCTTTCTCTTCAATGCCTCCCTCTATCCTTCCTTCTGCCCTCCCTCCCACCACAGAATCCCAGGATCTGAGAATGGGAATGGACTTGGGCCATGCTTTGGTCCAGTCCACGTAGTGAGGATTCTGTATAGGAGAATTGCCACTATAACACATATTGGCCAAGTGGTTGGCTAGCCACTGCTTTAATGACTGTCAACTAATTTTCATAAAACTTCCTAATAACTAAAGCCATGCAAAAGTGAGATGAGCTGCCTCAGTAGGCAGTGGCTTCCCTCTCACTAGGGGTCTCTTCAAGTGAAAGCAGAATGACCATTCACTGGGACTGAAGTCAGAGGAAGAACAGGCTTGCCTTGGTGAGGAAAAGGGTTGTTACCCCTTCCTCAGGTGATCAGAGGAGAGGATGGGACCTTCTACATCAGCAAGTCTTTCCTCTTTCTCATCTGTGCCTCACTCCTTCTTTCTTCCTCCCCACCTGCCAGGTACAAAGAGTGCCTTCTTTCCTTGGGACAGGGGAGCAGGGTCAGGGAGAGGCCACCTCTGATCCATGACATCTGAGCTGCTGCACTTCTCCCCCTAGGCTCCCTGGGGCAGGGGCACAGGGGTAGCTGTTTTGCATGTTCTGAGTGGAGCTCACTGGCCCTGCCCATTGGCAGGGAGGCAGTGACCTGCCCCTAACCCTCTGCCCTCCGGAGCCATTCTCCTTCTCTTTCCACCCCCGCCCTAGGGGCCCCTTGGCTGGCTCAGGCTAGGGCATCAAAGGCCCCAAAGAGACAAACAGGCTCTTGGGGTGGAGCCTGCCATTCTGGGAGGCAAAGAGATGCCTATCAGCTTTTCTGCTCCTTTCCTTGACCTCCTCCCCTCCCCCCAATCACCCAGCAATTAAGACACTGGAGAGCACCAAGCTCCTGGAGCTAGTCGGGCCTGTGCCATGCCAGGAAAGGCAAAGCTTAAGTGTTCGGGTTCCCAGGCCCCCACAGCTGCCAGGTGAGCCTGAGCAGGGGAGTTGTAAAGGCGGCTGCTGCTGCTGCTGCTAATATCACAACCCCTTAGAACCAAATAAGATACCATCTGTAAAGCCTTTTGCAAACCATAAGCCCCTCTACAAATCAGATACACCACGAGTTATGCTGTCTCTACAGTTCCCAAGCACACTTTTCTCAAGGACCCCTGACAGGTAGGGGCTGTATTTTTATCTCAGGTTTTCATACATGGAACCAAGTGAGAAAGAAGAGAAGGGACTTTCGTGTGGTCACACAGCTAGTCTCAAGATGAGATCCAGGACATAGGCTTTGAAAAGCTGACAAGACCAGACCTAATTAAGCCTATGAATCACCCTGTCTAGCCCCCAGGGCTCAGCTGTTTGCTGTCTGGAAGAGAGAGAGAGAAAGGAGGAGCCCTGGGCTCTCCCCTCAGGGAGCTTCTAGACCCTCTGGGGAGGAAACAGTCACACTCATACTGAGAAAAAAAGTCAAGATATCAACCAAGGGCTAAACTGTCTGGTATTGTCACAAACTAGCGCCTTAGTGTTGTAAGAGATGGGAAGTCAATTAGATGGGCAACCCCCATGAGGGGGGCACTTGCTACCCCCCAAAGCAGCACATTCCCACACTTGGATGGTTCTAACTTCTAGGAAGTTTTTACTTTGAACCAAATTCTGCAAATTCCATTCAGGGTTCTCCTGAGGCACACACACATGCATGCAAGCGCGCACACACACACCGGGCCCTTTCAAATACTGAAAAACCAGCTATCATGTCCCTCCCTTGAGTTTTCACTTAACCACATCAAAAAATGACCTTCAAGTCACTTTGAGCCACGTGGTACAGCAGCTATAGCCCCGAATGTGGAGGCAGCAGGACTCGCCAACCTTGACACCTGCTAGCTGGGAGACCTTGAACAAGTCACTGGCCTTCTCGGAGTTTCTCTTTTCTCATCTATAAGTTGGGGATAAATAATATTGGCAGGTTCTGTCCCACAAGGCTGCTGGGAGACTCAGATGAGCATGGATCCAGGCAAAGAACTTTGCAAACCTGAGTTATAAGTTATTGTTAATATTCATGAAGCTCCCTGGTCTTCAGTCCTTTTTGCCTTGCTAGCTAGCTTCTTTCTCAGAGAGCCCCCTAAATTGTCAAAATCTTTGCTGCAGTATGTAGTACAGAAGCAGGCTGGTAAGGGCCACATAAAGGGTGCCCCTCTTCTTCCTTGTCCTGGCCATTATTCTCTCCATGTAGCCACAGGTGACATTCGCTTTTGTGGCTTCCATACTGAATCACTGAGTCATGGGCCATGCCTCTGCTTGAGCCAGGGAAATATTCCTTGAGCCCGAGTCAGACTCTCCGTTTACCCGAATCCCAGCTGCCTGGTGGGCATCCCCACCTAGATGTACAACTAGCAACTCAACGTGTAAAAATCCAAACTCATCATTTCCCTTCATTCCAACCCTGCCCACCCTCTGCCTAAACCTGCCCTTCTTTTCAAATTTCCCATTTCTGCTAATGACATCACAATTTGTCCTGTCTCCTAGGCACACAGTCATCTTTTGGTTCATGCCTCCCTGACTCACCTCTCAACTCCCTCAATTGCCCAAACCAGTCATTTCTATCATTATAACATCTCTCACGTGTATTCTCCCTCCTCTTCACTGAAACTGCCACCATCCTGGTTCCAGGCTCATTACCATTGGTCAGGACAACTGGAATACCCTCCCACTGGGTCTCCTTGACTTTAGTCTCCAGTCTCCCTAATCCATCCTTCACAGTTTAGACAAAATTATCTTCCTCATATATGGGTCTAATCATGTCACTTTTCTACTCAAAAACCTCCCTCCTCCATTGTGCCTCTCCAATAAAATACTTGTACTGGCATTTGAGGCCTTATACAACCTAGTTCCAATTGACCAAGTCAGCCTGAGTTCACAATATTTTCCTCAGTGCAAATCTATGCTTCCATTTAATCGTATTGGCTACCCGAGATTGTCTGACCTCCTCCTGCCCTCTCCTGCCTCTGCCCAGGCTTTCCTCAATACCTGAAATGGATCTTCTCCATTTCTGTTGGCCCAAATCCCTCCCTTCATTCCCTCAAGGCCCAGATATGATACCATGGCCATGATGCAGCCTTTCCTGAGGTCCCCAGTGGTAGCCCTCCCTAATCAAACCTTTTAGGCCAATGTGTCAGTCTTCTCCCATGCACTTAATCATTTTATTACTGACATATGTACATCTCATCATACTTACTACAATAGAAGCCCCTTGAGGGCAGAGAGACTAACATGAGGCCCTGAACATGTGAAAGGGTGCTGGTTTTACCAATGAAGATTTCATGCCTATCTCTATGATTTACTAAGAGGAAAAAAAAAATAGGTCATCCACTGCTGGGCCCCCTTCTGGTGATGAGACTCTCCATACTTCACTGGGCTAGCTCTTACATGGATGGAAGACATCTAGTCCACTGCTGGGCCCATATGCAAAGTCCTCTGGCAGGGCCTATCAGAGCCTGTGCTCTGCCAACAGAGCCTTTGGGAACCAGAAATCACTGCCATGCCAAAGGGAAGCATTGGTGGGGAAATGGGAGGCCTCAAGAGAAGTTAAAACAGGGAAAATACTTGAAGCAGTATTGTAAGTGACTGTGAGCTCAATATGAGTTTCGAAAAGGGAGATCCAGGGAGGCCAGCAGAGGATTCCTGTAAGGAGAGGGAAGGATCAGAGTTCGTCTCTCCAGGACAGTCACACCAAGGAGGTTCATATAGCTGAGTCAAGTATTTGAAGAAGGGAAATGGCCCATTTCAAATTACAAGGAATTATTTGTAAGGGAGCCTCTTAGGAACTGGAATAGACAAAAACTTTTCTCCTGGTGTTCAAGTAGTATCTAATTCATCCCTTGGTAGTTAGCCTTCGGAAGAACCTTTCAGCCAAGTTAGTCCTTTAAATAATCATATGAAAGGGCTAGAAGAGACTTCCACTAGGGGCCCAGAGAAGTTAAGTAATTTGCCTTCAGTCACAGAGTAGGAAGTAGCAGAAAACCAAGATTCAAACTCAGATCGAATCTTTGGACTTTGAATTGAGTGCTCTATTCATGACACATTATGCCACAACACACAGTCCATCACCAGGCCCATATCTGCATTTAGTAGGCACTTAATATGGTTTGTTTTTTTCATTGACTGGAACTAAGCACAACAAAGAGTTCTGGGGAAGGAGAACTCGGCTCTGGTGCTCCAGGGAGGATGCCTGGAGGCAGAAGTTCAATTAGACTTTGAAGGACATGAGGACCACCTAACTGAGCTAAAAAGCTTCCAGATAGCTGCCACAAAGTCCCCACCCCAAGAGAGACAATTATATCCTCTATATGTGAGTGCAGCAAAGCCAACCTGATCTCGAGAGGGAGAGGCTGCTGCCTCTGCCTAAGGAAGGCACTTCCATACCTTGATGTGCATCCTGGCTCTTTTCAAAAGGCTGAGGGTCGTGTGGCGGGTGCTGTCCGGCCCCAGGGGCACAAGCTGCTTGAGCTGTTCCAAATACAACCGCAGTTTGGCTCGTCTGAAACAAACGAACAGAGGGAGGAGGAAGAAGTCAATTCAGACTGTGGAGGCCAGCATGGGGTCTGAAAACCAACCAACTCATTTATTCCCGATGCAGAGTCAGCAGGGCAGCGGCAGGAGGGGGTTCCATACCTGCCCTCTGCCCTCGCCACCTTGTTAACCCGACCCCCGTTTAAGAACGTGACCTGTAAGACCACAGAAGTGTGAATAACTTGGAGGTGGTGCTCTAACACCACAGAACTGTGGGACATTATAGAGGTCAGCTTGGTGGTCCTGGAGTCAGACAACCTCAGCAGATGACTGGTTCTTATACTGCATGAAGGGAGTCAGGACTTTGCTGAGTTTCAGTTTGCTCACCCATACACTGAGCAGGCTATTTGCGCCATTTGCTAGGAAAGTGCTCGGACCTTAAAGCATTCTGGGCAGGGATAGAATTCTGGATTTTTTTTATCTTCTGCTCATATTAGTAGGACCCTCTACAGCCTCCTTGAGAAGCAGAGGGGACACAAGTCATCCCTTGCTGGACCCCCTCTTTCTCAACTTAGCTAGACTGGTGAAAGGACCCTGGATCTAGGGTGGGAAGACGTAGACTAGATAATGGCTCAATTCCCTTTCAGGTCCATTTCAGAGTTCCAGCTCCTATACAGAATAACCACTGTATTCTGGATAAGTCATTACCCCTTTCTAGGTCTTGGTTTCTATCTGTAAAATGGGGCTAATCCTTGAACTGCTAATCTCATAAGGCTAGTGTGAGGCATGAGCTCTGTAAATGGGGAAACACTACATAAGGACACATCACCAGTAGTTGTCCAACTTTCACTTGAAAATATCCAGGGACAGACAGGGAACTCATTACCTCCCCAAGACAGTCCCCTGCCACTGTTTCCTCCTTGTATAGTTCAGACTAGAACCACAGCATTTCAAACTAAAAGATACCTAGGGGTCATCTAATACAGGTTTCTTCTCATTATATAAATGAGGAAATCAAGGTACAGAGATGAAGGGACTGCCCAAAGTCATATGACTAGAAAGAACCAGAGCTGAAAAACCTGAATTCAAGCCTCCAACTCCCAGAAGGAACTTCATACCATTTTCCCAAAAATCACAAATTGAGAGCTTATGATGAAGGAAATGCTGAAGAGGCAAAGAGAAAACACCTCATACCGTCCAGCCAACGAGGTGGCCTTTTGCCTTTGTTACTGGAATCTCCTTTGGGAAACAACCTTCCCAAACTTCGCCCAGGGGATCCCAGGGGCAGTCAAACAGAGTAGAACACTACAGGACCACCTCCCCGTTCCCCACCCCCAGGCAGAAAGTTGTCAGAAATTGTTTCCTTTTTAAAACTACTTTCATTTCTCTTGAACACATTTGAAATGCATTTTCTGAATCCCACTGGACAAGGAAAACTTAGCCAGATCCATTCTCTCTCCCTTAGCACAGGGGAGGGTGGAGACTGTCCCCCAAATATTTCCTCTAGTCTGACAAGACCCCCTGGAGAACAGTTCCAGAGTCCCTAGGAGCCTTATGGGCTGACATCTGTTGCCGGTTACATAAATGGTTATATAAGCCTTGTTTGGCTGGCTCCTGACCCACCTCCAAAGGCTACAAGATCAATTCCCACCCAACCTTAGAATCTGTAGGATTTAGAGCTAGAAGAGAGTTCAGAGAGCAGCTATTGCCACCCCCTCATTGTACAGAGTGAGAAACTGAGGCACAGAAAGTTGACCAAGGTTTCATAGTAAGTTGCAGTCAGGATTCAAATCCAGGTCTTCTGACTCAACTCTTTCTACTACACCATGTCTCCTCTAGAAAGATCAAATTCTAATGGGATTCATGGGTCAAATGAGACCAAAACCACCACCACCACCTATGAAATGCTTTCTGCATGCAGAAAACACCAAAAAACACCACCAAACCTCAGCCTTCTTAGAGTAGGGGAAGACCAGCTCTTCTACAGGTGTAGTCAGGTATTAGCTTCGGCAAGATTTCCACACCTCCCTTCCCCATTCCTCCATGTAGGAGGCCTCTATGCCACTGATGGCAATGACCATGTTTCCCACGCCACCCCGTAAGCACACACTGGTATCCTGCTGGTTAAGCATGAGCACAGAGCAAAAATGGTGACATTGCAAACTTCTCACCATGCCTGGAGATGGGGAATGAAAGGCTCCCCAGGGAACTCCCAGGCTGGGAGACAAAAAATAACAGGGAGGGTAGAAGGCAACCTGGAAGACAGAAAGAATGTAAGGTAACCCTGGGTCACAAAGGTCAACTCCTGGCCTCTATCCTTTCACAAAGCACAGGGAATGGGTAGCAGATATATGAGTAAGGTCTGGCCTCGTGTGTGGAGGGGAGGGGAGGGGAAGGGAGGGGAATAGAAGGGAGAGGAGAGAGAGAGAGAAAGGGGAAAGGTGGGGGTTGGGCATTGTTAGCAGAGGAAAAAAGGACTGAAGGGGGGGGGGGGGGGGGGGGGGAGAAGAGATGAGACAGCCGAGAGGAGAGAGAAGAAAACTCATGCTATTGTTCTGGGTCACAGGTTCTTATCTTCTTCCAAGAAGGCTGTCCTCTTCCTCAGGGTGTGGAGGTGACCTTGGGCTTTTGAAGACTATGCTGGAGGTGGTGGTGCACAAGCCCTGGAAGGTCTGGAAGGGTTTCAAATAGAGGCCACTGATAGATTGTGTGTCTGACATTCAGGCACCAGCCTACGTACAACAAGGATCCTCACTAGTCTGGAAGGTTGGCAGCAGAGTGACAGATAATATGGGGGAGTGGGGAGGGAAGGAGAGTAGAATCTGTTTTAGGGCAAGATGGCCTGGCCTACAGAGATTACTGACCTGGGAGCCAGGACACTGGGGTTCTAGTCACCACTCGGCTACTTTGGATGTTTTTTACTTTGGGAAAGGGACTTAACTTTTCTGTGCTCATCTGTAAAATGGAGATAATGCCACTTAATCTGCCTGGACACAGATGGATGGGTCAGACAGTGACTAAAACACAGATGAACAAAGAACAAAACAGTGAAGGAATTAATAAGATCAAGGAAGAAAGAAATGTTGGGGTTCAGGTTAGGTTTTTGTGACTTCCTGGGGTCCCCAATACTAGATGGTGTCTCTGTCAATCCTCCAAAGTCCTCTGGGACTCCACAGAATTACAGAATACCAAAGCTGGGAAGGCCTGAAGAACACAGGATACGCAATGTCAGAGCGACAGGAGACCAAAGAACAGAATGTCAGGGCTGGAAGGGACCTTAGAATAGATAACATCTATTGTCATATCTAAGTGTCAGAGCTAGGACTGACCTTTGAACATTGACCAGAGAATGTCAGAGAGTTAAGAATTGCTAAGAACAAGCTAATCTAGAATATTCCAGGACAGTCAACAAGTATTTATTAAGAGCCTACTATGTACCAAGGACCACGCAAAGCACTAGAAATGCAAAGAAGGGCAAAAAACAATCCTGCCCCCAAGGAGCTCACAGTCCAAGGGGGAGACATCATACAAACAGCTGTGTACAAACAAGCCACATACAGGGCAAACTGGACATTATCAACAGAGGGAAGGTACTAATATTATTGTTTGTTTTTGTTCGTCTTTCATTCTGGAAGAGGACACATGATTTCAGGAGGGTGAGGTCTTGATTTGCAAGTGAACTGGATTTAAGTGAGGCAGAACAGTGGCAAAGTCATCCACCTCACTCTCCTGCAGAGTTATCAGGGCCCAGTGGTAAGACATAGGTCAGGACAACTGGAGATGGCCCAGATACAGGAGATCTAGGCCTTTTTAAGCTAAGGCCTTTCCCAGGTCTCAGTTTATCTGAAGCAACACCCATTCAGTAAAGTCTAGGTAAGAACTAGGGTAAAAGATGGTCTACTTTGCCTTCACAAAAGAAGCAATAATGGAGGGGAAGACCCTCAGAGTTTCTGGCCAGAATAGAAACAACTGCTATTTACATTCGCTTCAAGCCATCAAAACCCAAGCAAGTAAAACCTGGGCTGGGGCCTATTTGGTGAGAGCCAGAGAGACCTGACTAGGCCTTTAAACTAGCATTAAGTGTAACAGGAAAATCTTGTAGAAAGTGGGATTTTAGCTGAGACTTGAAGGAGGCTGGGGGGGCCAGGAAGTGGAAATGAGGAGGGAGAGAATTCCCGGCATAGGGGACAGCCAGGGACAATGCAGGCTGTTGGGAGATGGAATGTTTTGTGAGGAACAGGAAGGAGGCCAGTCAGTGTCACTGGATCATAGAATATGTAGAGAGAAGGAAAATCTAAGAAGAGTGGAAAAGTAGGAGGGGATCGGCCATAAAGGGTCACGAATGTCTGACCGAAGATTTCATATTTGATCCTGGAAACAACTGGGGAATAACTAAGTTTTACCGAGAGGAGGTGGAAATGATGAAGTTAGACCCTCACTGGAGGAACATCACTTTGGCAGGTGAAAGGAAGACAGTTTGAAGTAGGCAGACCCATCAGGGCTAAGGCTAGTGTAATGATCCAGGCACGAGATGACAAAAGGTCTACACCAGGGTGGTGGGAGTGTCCGAGGAGAGAAAGAAGAGGGTGAATGTGAGAGGTGTTACTTGGGTATAATGGGCAGGATGGGCAATGGCTGAACATGGGAGGAAATGGGGTGAGAGGTTGCTGATGGCTGAACTCTGACCCAAGGAAGCCACACTGGGTGGGTGACAGTGAAGGTTTCAATGCTTCCCTCTGACCTGGATATTGTCCATAAGGCAGCAGCACGATCCTAACGTCACACACCTAGAGGTCACCTGGTCCAACTTCTTCACTGGACAAATAAGAAACTAAAGCCCAAAGAAGGGGAATGTTTTATGCTACTAAAGTCCATGATGCAGCTCAGGTCTTGGGACAATATTCTTTTTGTTTTTAAATTAATTCATTTTAGTCTTCAATATTCATTTCCACAAGATTCTGAGTTCCAAATTTTCTCCCCCCTCTCCCCTCCCCAAGATGGCATGCATTGTGATTACCCCTTCCTCCAGTCTGCCTTCCCCTCTATCACCACTCCCCTCCTATCCCCCTCCTCCTCACTTTCTTATAGGGCAAGATAGATTTCTATACCTCACTGCCTGTACATCTTATTTTGGGGACAATATTCTTTCCAATTGACCTTGAGTTTAGCTGTCAATACCTGAGCCAACTCACTTAGGCCCTCTGCCCACCACCCTCTAGTCAGGCACACAACCACATAACCGAACCCACGGGGAAGAGGCAGACATCTACCTGGAAGGGCTCCTTGACCTTCTAGAGACTGCTAGATAAGCCAACATCCTGAACCACTCCCAGCCTTTCTGCATTTGGATAACTCCCCCTTCGGTTCTTTTTCCATTACCATTCATCAGGGATGATACTGACCCTCAAAGCTCAGGGGTGCCTTGTTCCTCACCTCCCTGAGGTAAGCAGAGCTTCAGCAGTTACCTGTGTTTCCAATTCAATTTAACAAGTGTTAGCATGCATACTGTGTGCTGAGCCCTGAGAGGAGAAAGACAGAAACTAGAGAATCTGCCCTCAAGGAGCTCACATGTAGCTAGAAGGAAACTGGAGGTCTGCATCGTTCCCCCTTGTTAGACTCTAAGGGCCAAGGGGGCAGGCACACCGTCTCTCTCCCAGTGTAGGTGATCAGCATATGTGGGATGCTAAATAAGGGGACAAACTATGGTTATTTAGGCACCTTTACCAAATCTCCCATTTCCATCTCACCTTCAATTCAATTGGCAAGCACCAACCATCTGCTATGGGCAAGGCCCTGTGCTAGATACTAGCAATCCCCAGGTCCTGAGCCACTCCTTGGGCCCAAGACACTGGCAGTGTCCTCACCAGAATCCAAAAGCAACACAAAGCAGGAGAACAGGAAGTGACTCAGGGTTCAGCAGACCTCGGTGCATACCCCAGATTGGCTGCTAACTCAGTGCAGCGGTCATCAGGGAGCCGTTCCCACTCCACTAGGCCTCTGTTTCCTCCTCTTGGAAGGTGGACCAGGTGATCAATATGGTCTCTGCTAGCTCTGAGAGTCCATGTTCTATGAATCTGAGAAAGTTCTATGACTCAAGACTCTGGGACTCTAGGATTCTATAATTTTAAAAATTCCATCATTCTTACATTTGATGGCTCTCAGGCCTTATAAGCTAACAAGCTAGCCAAGGGAAGCTGGAGAAGGCAGTGAAATCAGAAGCAGGAATGCAAGACGCATTAGCCTAGTAGCCCTAGTGCTACCCAAAGACCCTCACCCTGGAAGGTGGGTTATTTCTGCCACCAGGTGTTCCTATGCCCAGGAACGGTCCTACCCAGAGGCAGGATATGAGGTATCTATGTGGCATGATTTGGGGCCTGAGCAGCTTCCTCTGACCATATGGACCAAGAGATATGCCCCAGTCTACCACAATGCCCAGTTCTCTTTCTCGAGTTTTAGCCCTTAGAGCTGTGAAAGTTTTCAGTCTCCTAAGAGAGGGTTAACTCCCAGAAGAAGCATTGCCTCAATCAAGCTATAGTTAACACCTCATTAGCGATTACATAGGAACTGAGTGGGAAGGAAAAAGAAGGGAAAGGACATTGGGAGAGAGGGGGCACAGTCCTCAAAATCTGCCAGAAGTTTCACTCAGGAGCCTAGAATTTAAAATTTCAGCCTGGGGTCCTAAGCCTTAAGGGAACAGGGAGGGGGAAACCACAGTGTGTCCTATGAGACTGACCACAGAAGATTGGTGCCCACTTCATCAGTCAGTGAGCCAGCCAGAGCGCCTCCCCTGCAGAGTCCTGGCCTCATAGGTGACCTAGGTGTCTATCAGGTCTAGGCCACTAAGGCTCCCCTGCCAGTCCACAGCCCCAGTGCCCAGTAATGTGGCACTGCCCAGATCATATGTCAGGCAGGCTCTGAAAGCCAGGAACGAGACAAATGCTTTCCCCTCATCTGTGTATAAAGGCAGAACCTTGGCACATTGTATCTCTAACTTGACAAGACAACAGAATAGGGCTAGAGAGATTCTTTCTGGGCTACAGAGTCCAGAGAAAGGGGAAGAAAGATGGGTGGGGGGGGGAGGGGAGCAGAGACTCTGAGTCCTATGTCCAATCCACTATGCCATGTGGGCCACTGCCTTCCCAGTCAAGTTCAAACTCATCCTCCTGGCATTCATACATAACCTTCCACAATCTAGCATGCCTCCATTTTTCTAGAATTATATCCCTCCCATTATATTGTAGACTTTAGCCCATCTGGACCACTCTCTGCCTCTCCACCCACCCCACAAACATGTCTGGTGCTTTCATGCTCTAGAAACACCAAGTGAAAGAGCACTCTAGTCTGTGTTTGAGAACATCGAGTCCTCCATCCACATGGACACATGTGTGTTGTGTGGGTATTTTAAGTCCCAGCTCCTCGACCTACTTAATGGCTGGGTCATCTTAGATAAGTGACCTGGCCATTTTTATCTTCAGCTTTCACATCTTTTTCTGAAAATGGGGATACAAATAATACTTGGAATATCCATTCTCCCAGGGGTGCTGTGAGAATGAAGTGAGATAATAAACACAAGTGCCCTCTAAGCCAGAATGCTTCATAGAAATGTGAGCTCATATTATTAGTAGCACTATTAATCCCTAAGGCTTTTGGATTTGGGGGAGGGGGAGATGGAAAGTAGAAGCTTCATTGTAAATTCAAACCTGAAACAGAATTAAATTTGGATCTTTCCTTCCTTCCTTGACTACAGGGTTTGCCCTTAGGCTGGGATTCCTTCTGCTCCAGGTGCCCAAGAGACCTAAGAAGTGACTGCAGAGAGTTCCTGGGAACACTGCTGGACCATGGACTCTGGGGAAGCCTCCAACAAATGGCCTCTGAGAACTGGCCAAACTCTTCCTAATGGCTATAACCTTTCCTGGGAGGGGCAGAGGCTCTGAAACTAGAGAACTGACTTCTCAGGCCAACCTCCTCAAAGTCTCCTCTCCATCTCAATGTCCTCCCTCCCTCCTCCATCCATCCATTCATGCATCTATCCATTCATACCTTCATCTATTCTTTTAATAAACATTAAGGACTGCCCAGTGCTAAAGCTCTGGGGACACAAAGTTTCATTTTGAAATGATATAAACTACTCTTAAAGCACAGACAATCCACTATACTTACTCAAATAAGTATAATAAACAAAAGAGACTGTGATGGGTTAGGGGTGGGAAAGAAGAAGCAGAAATCCAAAATTCATTGACTTGCCCAGAGCCACACAGCGACTGAGGCAGGCTCTGCATTTGGGTCTCCCTGATTCCCATGCCCAGCAGTCAATCTACTGCCATGCCTAGCTGTCTCAAACCCAGTGTGCTGTTCTCCCCTTTCAGAAAGAGGGAGAAAAGAAACTAAACCAGATGGCCCCTGAGGGCCCTTCCCACTCTAGGACTCCACAAAGATTACGATGGAAGGATTGGGCCCTGAAGATCTAAACCAGAGACCTGTGTTGAAAGCACAGGTCATTCAGTTTGCTTCAAGCCCTGGGACAGACACTCTTGTAGGAACCATGACTTGCCTTTTCTCCTGCCCCCACCACAACAAAAGCCCTACCCTGGGATTAGAGACTCAGCATTTGCAACACACATTTGTTATGCACTTACTATGTTCAAAGTCTCATGCTTGGTTCTGGGGGTTCTATTCCCATGTGTTGATTAATTTCATTAATATTCATATTGGGGCCTTTCTATATCATTCTATTAACTTGCATAAAAGAAATAGTCTCTCTCTCTCTCTCACACACACACAGGCTCTTTCTGGTTCACCATGAATTTCTTTCTTCCTTTTATTACCCAGGACCAGTCAGTTCACAGCAGTCTCTGCTGTTACCTCCAAATGGAGGTCTCAGAGTTTTCTTTCTGTGTTGTCCCTGTTGGTAGCACCCACCCAAGATCAGCCAGTGGTAATAGGATATGAAGCTACACCTCCTTTAGCCTTCATAGATAGGATGCCAGACAAATCCAGTGGTCACAACACAACCCAACCCAAGTCACAAAACTGTGCTGAGCCAGCCTGATACAAACTCATACTACCTACCTTAGTACAGTGGAAATAACCTTGAGTATGAAGTCACTGAACCTGCCCTACCATTTAATGGACTGAATGGACCTTAGTAAAGTCCCTTTACCACTCTGGGCCTCTATCTCCTCATCTGTCAAATGGGAAGGTTGGCTAAGGTGACCCAGAGAGGTCCCTATGCTATGTCTCCTCTGTTCTCAAGCTCCTCCCCTCTTTCAGCAGATGGATGACCTCACCTCCTATGCCCAAGACATATTTTAGATAGGGGTGGATGAGATGGCTTCTAAAATTGTCCTAACTCTGGCATTCTGTGATGTTAGAAGGTTAAGGCCATTTGATGTGAATTTTCTCATCTCCCTCCATGCTGTAAAGCCTTTCTTGGCCCCTTTCCTTGGGCTCTCAGGTACAAACAAACCCTTCTCCTTGCCAAGGCTAACCTTACCACCTGTATCTTTCATCCCACAAAGTCCCTCAAGGATGTCAATTTTATTCAACTCAATCTAACTAAAACATTTATTAAGTATTTACTGTGACCCAAGCATTGGTGATAAAGAGACATAAATGAAGAAGTCTTTGTACCTTAAGGAGCTATTATTTACCCAATCTACCAAGATGCATATATTAAGCACCAAACTTCAAGGAGTTTACATTTTCCTAAGGGGAGACAATGTGAACGCATATCATTCTACTTTTATAATGAAAATAAAATAATTTTGTAGTAGGCAGAAGCACTAGCAACTGAGAGAGGAAAATCTCGAAAGGCCTTATATAGGATGTAGCATTTGAGCTGCCTGAGAACTGAAGATTCTAAGAAGCAGGAGTGCAAAGAAATGCACTTCAGGCATAAGGCACAGCTTGGACAAAAGCACAGGGGGAGGAAATGGAATTTCTGAATGTAAGAAACTGAAAGGAAGCCAGTTTGGCTGAACCACAGAGCTCAGAAAGTTATATATTAACAAACTAGAAAAGTGGGTTGGAGCCCGGCTGAGAAGGGATTTCATTGCTACAGAAGGGCCTGGAATTAATGGATTAGGTGAGTGCTGGCACTTGTTCCATCAATCACCTCTTTTCCTATCACTTCAGTCTCTTCTCTACTGAATCCTTTTCTCTTGGCTTACCAGCAAGCCTAGTATAATAATATAATAATAACAAATAATAATAGTTCACACTCTAAAGTACTTCATAGTTACAAAACTCTTTATTACAACTCTGTGAGGTAGGTAGGCCAGGTAACATTATTCCTAGATTAGCAAAAAAAAAAAAAAAAAGGCAGAAAATAAAGTAATTTACCCAAGGTCACACAGCTAATTAAGGGTTAAGAGTCAGGATCTGAACCCAGGTCTCCCAATTCCAAGTCTAGGGTTCTTTGCTCCAGGATCCCCATTCTAAGATACTCTCCTACTGACCCTGCTGGGGCCAGGCTGCCCCTGGGTCCTTGCTGTTGAGAAGGCTGGCTAACATTAAAGGAGGAAACATCCTTGTAAGAGCCCACCCTGAACAATCAGATCACTGGGCTTGGGAGGGTCCAAGCATCACATCAAGGATCATGGAGCAATAGAGACAGAAGGAATGCCACAAACCAAGAAGCAGGCTGATCACAAGCCTGGATGATCTGGGGGTAGGAAACCGACAGGGTTCTGGCCACGAGCTCCCCAACTCACAATCACCCAGGAGGTGGGACCTTGGGAATTAGCATCAGAAGAGAGTCTAGAAGCCACTTAGTCCAAACTCCTCATTTTACAGCAGTGAAATGACCTGCTCAACGTCACCCAGCCAGGAAGTGGGGGGGGGGGGAGAGGCTTAGGCTCAAGCCCCCATCTTCTGACTGTGCATCTGTTGCTCTGGGCAAAAACGAAGAAGGTACAAGAAACTGGGCTGTGTGTGACTTCTCACCATCTAGGCCTGTAAATAGGGATGCTGAAGGTGGCAGAGACTGGGCAAATGTGCCACAGACCTCAGAAGCTGCTGCTTTGATAAAAACACTTTATTTTAGTTTGCCACATTCTCCTCCTGAAGTCAGCTGATGTGGCTCTTATTAATAACCACCATCTCCTCTCTCTCTCTTTCCCTCTCTCTCTGTCTCCCTCTCCCTCCCTCCCCCCCCTCCCCTTTTTGACCTCCTGATTTACAAGACTCTTTTCCCTGCCTGACACCCCTGCGAGGCAAAGGGTTTAAGTATTATTCTCCCCATTTTACAGATCAGGAAACTGAGGCACAGAGAGGGAAAGAGCTGACTTAAGATCACACAGTTAGCAACTGGCAGATTCAGGACTTAAACTGGAACCTTCTGTCTTCCAAGATGGCTCCTTTCCCAAACCACACGGGCCCCAGGGAACAAACAATGGGTTACCGAGTCACCCAGGACAACCAAGCAAGTACAGGGTTCTTCCTCCCAGCTCACCATGGCTTTCAGAGAGAATCCAAATCAATTTTTCTTATCTCGGTGGTTTCTGGAAGTACTTTGTCCACTACCTGATGACAAAGCGGCTTTGGGCACTTGCGTCTCAGTCATTTGGGCCCTGGGAAACTGTAACACTGTGTACTGGGCTTAGGAAATGCAGGCCTGATCTGTTTACTTCCTAGGGCTGGCCCATCAGCAGCTTCCAGGGGCGAGGATTGGCAAGGACTTCTTTTGGGAAAAAGAACAGTGAGGCACTAAATTTAGGAGATTCTGTCATCAGGCTCTGTTCTAGAATCTGGGCCTCCAGAGAAAGGAAGCATTTAATCTTCTTACTGTCCCCTCTTCAGCAGCCCGCTGCAGTTAACCCTTTAGGGATGCCTGATCAATTCAGGAATCGCTGCCATTTTCTAGACTTGGAGGGTATAGAAAGAAAGGACTCCGAATCTTTCTTACTTTCCTTCAATACTTAAAGTTATCACAGACCTCCAAGGGCATCTAGTTCAATCTGCATGTGAATAGGAATCTCCCTATGATATTCCTTACTCTGTTACCCAGCCTCCACTTGAACACCTATAGTGATGGGGAACTCACCACCTCATAAGGCAGCCCACGGGACTTCTGGATACTTCTGATGATAAGGAAGCTTTTTACCTCAACTCACTGCCACGTCTACCCCCTGCTCTGAGCTCTGCCCTCTAATCTGATCAATATGGACCCTCTCTCCACTACAGCAGACGGCAGCCTCTCCTCAGAGTAGTAGACATTCTTCATGACTTATAGTAGCCGAGAAATTCTTCAACAGGTGCCCAGATTTGCAGCCAAGGGAGAGTCCGGTGTCCAAGGACACAAAGGCACATGAAGCTTTGCTCATGACAGACTCTGACTTTAGGCCAGAGGAACAACCATCCCTTTCACAGAGGCATGAGGACCCACACAGTCATTTCCTGAATTCTGCTCAAGGACTTGAGTTGGAAATGATCTGGGTTCAAGTCCTGGGCTCTGCTACTGTATGGTCAGGTGATTCATCTCCCTGAGCCATCTATAAAATCATCATAATAATAACATTTGTGCTACCTCTATCATAGGGCTATTATGAGAAAAATACTGTGTACAGCTTTAGATATTACAGGGTCCATTCATGTTCCCAAATGGGGCAATTTCAAATCAATGCAATCATTTTTCAATTCAGTCAGGCATTGGGGATAATGCAAAAAACTGATAAGTAAGACATAAGCAGAAGATCACTGATTTGAAACAAGAACATACCTCAGGGGCCAGCTAGCCCAACCTCCTCATTTTACAGATGAGAAAACTGAAGCCCATGGAGGTGATGGGGTTTGGCCAAGGTCACGTCCACAGCAAGCAGCAAAGCACTGTGTTCAGTCCAGGGAGAAGTCACATAGGCAAAACTGGGACAACGGGTTGGACGAGATGACCTGAGGTCCCTTCCATCTCGGAGATTTTATTAAATGGAGACTAAAGGAGCTCTCTTAGAAAAGTCACACAAGTAGCAGCACCAAGGCTCAAACTAGGGCTCCCAAGCCCCAATACCAGGGTTCTCCCTACTATTATACCTGCCATGTTCCTTTAATTCAAGCTGACACATATTTAAAAGCGCCTACTGTATGCAGAACATTGCTACACACTAAAGACAAGACAAGGCCTGGACCAAGTCCCTGTCTCCCTGCAGTTCAGTCTAGCTGGGGAATAAAGCAGAGACAACCACATAACCATTACACGATGCCTGTACCACTGAGGAATTAAAATGTTGGCTGGGCAGAAGGCTTCGTGAAGGGGGTGATATTTAATGGCAGCAATTCCACACCAGAAGGGGGGAGGGCAGGCATTCTAGACATAAAGAATAGCAAATGACCTTGCCTCGTTCTGAGCCCCAGTTTCTTCATCTGTATAATGGGGGTGAAAATATATACACTACCTACATCACAGGGTAGTAAAGGAAGAGCTCTGTCATTTTTTTTTATCAACTTCCCTTTGGCCTGGCCATTTGAGGAAGTGTGTATCCCCTGTCCCTCTCAGGTGCTGTTTCCTGGGCTGATTCCCATGATTCCAGCCTCACCCAACCTGGTCCCCACTCCTCATCCTTCCTAAGAGCTGCACATCACACAGAGTCAAACAGCTACATAAGCAAAAAAAAGAAAAAAAAAACGTAGGCCCAGATCTGAGGAGTTTCTAAGTAAATGCAGAGACTGACAGGTACTGCCCCAAAATTATGAAAAGGCAAAATCCAGGCAGCCCACAGGGTATTTAGAGATCCACCCCACTCCACAGCAGCCCAGGAGGGTAGAGTGAATCATGCATTTGGAATCAGGAGGCTTGGGTTCAAACCATTTATCTATTAGCTGGGTGACCTTGGGTAGATCATTTCCATCTTTCCTTTGCTGTGTGCTTTGGGCACATCACCATGTAATCTGGATAAAAACCAGGCTGCTCAGCACAAACCTCTTGGCATAACTGTGGCTAACAAAGCATCTCATTCTGGTCACTTTTGCTTTGTTTTAGTAAGTGTGGGTGGGAGGATGTCTACACCGAGGGCTTAGAAGCTGCTCAGAGTTTCCATTTCCTTATCTGTAAAATGACAATCATAATCCTGGCATTTGCCTCCCAGGTTTGTTGGTAGGAAAGCACTTTGTGAACCTTAAGAGCCAGAAAAATGGGTACTATTAAATGATTCAAGGGTGAGCTTTACTTAGGCACTGAACGCCGGTGTCTGGGGTTTAATAAATGCTTGCTGACTGAAGGAATATTGGTCCTGACCTTCATCATTTCATGGTACAGAGAGCTCCCTGCCTCTGGCAGTGCTTAAGCAGAAGGCTACATAGCTTTATGAGGTCAGGGAGGTTCTAGAAGGAGATTCCTATGCTGGGACGTTCTAGACCAGATCCCCTCTGAAGGACTTTGCAGCTCTGATAATCAATATAAGGAAATCCCAAGCAGGGTCTGCCTTCAGCAGGACTAGGAGGCAGAAAAAGGGAGACTGCATTCCTCCAAGGAGAGAGCAGAAAGTCACAAAGCCTGGGGAGGATGGTGACTGTTTCTAAACCGTTACCATTCACGGTGTCCTGATTCTAGCTACAGAGGATCCTGAGAAGCAAAGGGACTTATTAAGTACTATTCATTAGTACTACAACTACTACTGGTTTCTATTTCTTTACTGTTTTAAATTTTATACAGGATGTTTCTCACAACCACTCTATGAAGCGGATAACACATATCTGTACCATTATAACCCATTTTACTGATAAGGAAACTGAGACACAGGGATTGTAGGACTCAAACTCAAGTCTTCCCACTCCCTTCCCACAACAAAATGCTTTGACTACATTGGCTTGGGAATAAACCATACAAATTTATGGCTCCTGGTTGGTCTCTCAAATCCCAAGGTTTCAGGGGCAGAGATTCACCATTCCTTTGGGTGGGTCACTTTTTGGATGGGTCAAGCTCTGCTTTTTCTGTTATAACCCAGCTGAGGATAGGCTGCTGAGGGGACCCAAGAGCTCACTTTCTCAAAATTCAATCAGTCCCCCTACTTGGCCAGGGACAGGCAAGGAAAAGAAGGGCTCTGGGACTCAGAGACAAGCTTCATGCTCCAGGACTGGGCGGAGGTCAGGGCCAAAACACCAACAATTTAAGGAAATAACTCAGGAGGCAGAAGACATTTCCCAGAGTGCATTATGTGGCTAGGGAGCCAAGGGAGGGAGGAAAGGATAAAGGAAGAAGGAGGAATAAAGGGCAGGGCCTTTGGGAAAAGGATGCCATTTCCTACCAAGACACAGAAGATGTGATGGGCCCACTCAAGAATCCAAAGTGCTATTAGAAATGACCACCTTGTTTATGCCACTCAGCATAGTGGAAAGAGCCAGAGCTGAGGAGGCAGGAGATGGCAAGTTCATTTCCACCACTGACTTGCTGTGGACCTTCAGGCAAGTCACCTCCCTTCTCCACAACTCCTGGTCTTTTGTAGAATGAGCCAGCTGGGTTAGAGGGCCTCTCAGTTCCCTTCCAGTTCTGACACCGTGCACTAAGGTCCCTTCTGTTCTGATGGCCTATGCTATAAGGTCCTTTCTGGTTGAGACATTTCACATTCTATTACTTGAGGACATGGTTAGAGTCTGGTGGGAAGCAGCAGGGTGACGTCATGGAAAGAATCTCAGACACATTAATCCTAATTTTAAGTCCCAGCTCTGCCACTTATAACCTGTGTAACCCTGGGCAATTCTGGGCCTTCCCTGGGCTCCAGTTTCTTCAGCTCTTCACCCTGTAAAGCCTGAGAATGTTGGCCCACAGGGAGGCAGCTAGAGACATCCTTTGTAGAGGACAGAATCCCAGCATTGGAAGGGATCTCACAGATCCCCTACCTCAACCTACCACTCAGTATAGGGATCTTGGACAGCAAAACTTACTTACTTGCCGGGGCTAGGAAGTGGGCATGTTCATGTAAAAAAGGATGAGATGTGTCTTTGAGCACACAGACCTGAGAGGACTGGATGTAAATGGAGAGATAGCTGGACAGGTGGAGGAGGAAGGGGAGGAAGGTAGAGCTGTCCGGTCCTTGTCATGGGTATCAGGCTGATTTTTGTAGGGAACCCCTCCCCTAGGCTCCTGTGCCACTGCTGCTAGCACAAACCAGCTCTAGCAAGAGTGGGGCAGGACTTATGCAGTTGTAAATGGCAAGGCTTGGACTCCTAGGGCTGAGAATGAAGGGGACCCGAGGACGAAAGTGAAGCTCAGAGAAGCCACATCCCTTGCCCAAGGTCACATAGCTAGGAAGTAAACAAGCCAGGACTCAAATCTAGGCTATCTGACTCCTGGACTGGCTCTCCCTCCAAGACAGCTTGGGTATCCCCTGCCCCTGCCACCAGAGGCCTCTCCTCATCTCTCAAGTATCTGTCAACTCCTCTGGGGAATTATCTTGTAATGCACTTCCTCTTTAAGTGAAGGAACTGGTTTCCTTTCTGTTTTCCTGTCCCTTGTGCCTAGCACACAGTAGGTGCTTAATAAAGGCTTAATGAAGTGAACAGAATTTTTTAGTACAGTGTGGCTTGGTGAGGCCAAGAGCGCCTGCAGACATGTGAACGCTTTCCTTATTGTCACCCCCTCCCCCAACAGCTGTGGGTGCTGTGGAAGAGCGTGTGCATTCTAAAGAATTCTAAAAGACGAATACTGACTACAGTGGGCTGCACGGGAACCCTTCTCTGGAAAGACCCCCTCCTCTAGGAGCGGATAACGGTCTCTACCTCTCTGCTGCTGTCAGCACTGGGCTCCAACGCCAAGGTCCTCTCTGGCTCTGGTGTCTAATGAGAGTCTTTCAATTCCTCTCTGCTCCCACTATTTCAGCTTTGTCCCCCAAAGCGGATGAGGTCACGGCTGGGTCCCTGGGAACAAGGCTCACCTGCTAATTCTAAGACTCAGTTTCCTCCTCTTAAAATGGGCCCACAGAACTTGCATGAGCTGTATCCATATTGTAGGCTTAGTTATCCTCAAGGTGCCATGGAAATGGCCGTTCTTATCTGAATCCCAGCTCAGTATCTAACTCCCATTGTGACCTCTGAGCCCCACATGGGGCTAATTTCCTGCCCTCTTAGTCTCCCCAGATATTGTGAGGATCAGAGGAGACTGGATGGGAACACTCCCTTAGGAAATGTGATCTTGGCAGAAAGTCGAGGTATGTGAGACATCAGCTGCAGGGGGGCAGGGAACACAGAGCCCTACGTGAGTATTTAGCCACTCCCCAGGTGGCCCGCTGTTCTGAACCTTCTGTCCTTAGCTCAGGCTCTTCTATACAAGGGCCTCTCTTGGGAGACTCCCCTTCCAGGAAACACAAGCTGCAGAACTGTGTGTTCTGGCCCCACCTAGGGCCTGAAATGACCAGGGAAGGCAGGCAGGCAGGCTGGCTGTCCCTTTGACCCCAGACATTTACTAAACACCTGTGGGGAGAGGACAGTCTGCTTCACGTACCCAGGCCTGGTTTTGAGGTGGAAAGATGTATGATGTACATACTACAAGGGGTGGCTGGGGAAACAGGGCACACTTTCGCTTATGAATCAGCACCATCACCATCATCAGATCATAGTATTGAGAGGTAAAAGGGACCCAAGAAATGATCTTCTCCAGAGGTTTTTAACC
Source organism: Petaurus breviceps papuanus (assembly GCF_028583685.1). Classification (NCBI taxonomy): domain Eukaryota; kingdom Metazoa; phylum Chordata; class Mammalia; order Diprotodontia; family Petauridae; genus Petaurus; species Petaurus breviceps. Next base: position 43,503,636 of record NW_027185698.1, on the reverse strand, counting down.
TAAAATCTGTGAACTTTTAAAAAAAAAATGTTTTTCACTTGACTACTATATTTCAATATAACTGGTGCCCACTAAAAACCTATGGATTTCACTTTACAGGACATAGTTCTAAGAAGGGGTCCTGGCTTCATCAGATTGCCAAAAGGGCTCACGATACAAAAAAGGCTGGAAACCCCTAATCTAATCCAAGCCCTTCATCTTACAGAAGGGGAAAACTGAAGCCCAGGGTCACCCAGCTAGTGAGCTGAAGTGCTACAATGGGAACCCAGGTTTCTTGACTCTAAATCCAGTGATCTTTCCACTATGATGTACTCATGTTAAGAACTTACCTTTCTGGAATGCCTTATTTCCTTGACAGTGCCTGAAGGGAACAGTCCTAGGATCATTCTCTTCATTTTACCGTAGAGAAAACTAGGGATCAGAGGCAGGGGAAGGCTTGGCCAGGGCCCATCCGTTAAAAAGGGGCAGAACCAGGATTCTAACAGAAGGCTGTGATCCTGAGCCCCCATTCTTCTTCCCAGCACAGGGCACAATCTGCCTTCCCCCAAGCAGATGGCACCCCTGTTTTATCCCCTGGAGGGCTCCCCTGTCAGCACTATTCATTGTACAGAATCTCAGAACGTCCCAGCTGGAAGTAAGCAGGGGGTGAAGAGGGCCCTCTGAGATCAGTCAGTTTAATCCTTGACCCTTAATACACAAGGGGAGATCAATAGGGCTGTTCCCAGTGGACAGATGGGGAAACTGAGGATAAGAAAAGAGACAGTCCTTTTCCTGAGGTCACAGAGCACGTCAGTGGCAAAGCAAGACCTGCTAGCACTCACGCTGCTTCTCCTCCTCAAGGCTGTATTAATCCACCCTAAGCACAGAGACAGAACAGCTTTCATTTCTACCATCCCACGCCTTCTGCCCCATCCTCCCTCCCCAGCCTTCAGGACTAAGGGAGCTCCCTAGCAGAGGAGAGCCTCACATTACATTAAGAGTTTCGTTTCTGGGCAACTTAAAAATAATTGGATTTCTGTAAGCCTAAATTGACTTTGTAAAATGCTCATATGAGAGGAATGCTCAATATTGAAAGAAAAATCCTTCCCAATTTATAGTTTTGGTTCATGTTCCTATTCCAAGTTTACAGGAAGTTCCCTGCACTTCCTAGCAAGGGAATAAATCACAGAACATCAGAGCTGGAGGATACCTGGGGGTCGGGGGCACCTAGTCTGCACCTTTCTACAAGAGTCCTCTAGGCTCACTTAAGTGCCTCCCCATCAATGGCTGAAGTCAAACTGGGTTTACTAAAGTGGCTCATTATGGTGCAGTTAGGTAGTGAAGTGGATAGAGCGCTGGTCAGGAGGACCTGAGTTCAAATCCGGTCTCACACATTTACTGTGTGACCCTGGGCAAGTCACTTAACCCTGACTGCCTAAAAATCAAAACAATAACAAAAAAAAAAACCCCAAACAGAATGAGCCACAGTAAAGTGGCTCATTCTCCACTTAGATACTGTTGATAATTATCAAATTTCTCCTTATGCAGGGCTGAAACCTACCTCTTTGCAACATCCTCTTACGGCTCCTCATTCTGCCCTTTCCCCCACCCACCCACAAGAGAGCCTGTCTCTGGAGCTCATTCACAGTGAGGTCAGGGTGGATATGCTGCTCTTGCCTTCCCTACTCCAGATTTTACTGGGCATTCATCTTCTCTGCACAGGGCCCTGTGTTTCTGTCATATACAGATGCATTGGAAGACCCATGTTTGCATGCCGCTTTTGCCACTATTGCCACTACCTGTATGACGTTCAGACTCAGTCTTCTGATCCGTAAAATGAAGGGACTGAATTACACAGTCCCTAAGGGCCCTTCCAGCTCTAGCACCCAAGGTCCTATGACTAGGATATGGCCCCTGTCCTCACAGAGCTCACGATCAGAACCGGGGAATAAGGAAAAAGCACAAACAAGTACAATATTATGGAGACTATGGGAAGCTCAAACAGAGAAGAACAGGTTGTTTTTCAATAGAGTTGGGGGGAGGAGGAGGAAAAGAGAAGGATCTAAGAATTGGAAGCAATCTCAGAGTTACTGAGAGGTTTCTTCCCTTTTCATGAGGAAAAATAAAAGAAAGAGGGAAGAGAGTGTGGATTCTGCAAACAAGGGGCTGAGGAGTCTGATTTTGGGATTTCTGGTCAAATTCTTGAACCTATTAGTAAAGTTACAGTTAGTAAAGACCTAGAAGTGGTAGCAGTAATTATTTAAAAAAAAAAAAAGGTAGGGAGGGGAACTGGTACAGTCTCCTCAAGCACAGATCATGACAGGCCAACCCAACTTTCCTTTTCTGTCAGGGTCACCAGGATGGTGGATCGAAGGAGTGCTACAGGTATGTTTTACTTCAGCCTGAGCAGAGCTTTTGACAAAAGTCATGCCATCCTTTTGGAGGAAGATGGAGAAAGGTGGGCTAGTGTTTTTTGGCAGAGGTTCAATGACCAGTCTCCCAAGTCATTTATTTGTGGTTCAAAGTCAGCCTGGAAGGAAGTTGTTGGTGAAATGCTCCTGAGATCTGCAATTGTTCTTATTTTGCTTGGCATCCTTATCAATGACATGGAAAAAGGTATCGATGACAAAAAGCTCTGAGGATCGGTTAAGAAAGCCAGGTGAGGGGGCGGCCAGGTAGCACAGCGAGTAAGAGCACCGGCTTCAGTGTCAGAACGACCTGGAGATCGAATCCCGGGCTCAGACACTTAGCACCCACCAAGAAACACCTGGCCGTGTAACCTTGAGCAAGTTACTTAACCCTGATTGCTTAATAAAAAAAAAAAAAAAAAGAAAGCCAGGTGAGAAAGTGGGGATTCAAAAAGACCTGGCTGAGCTGACCAGTGAGAATCTTGTAATAGGAGTCAATGTAAAAGGCTTACACAGGCTCAAAAAATCAATGTTACAGGTAGAAATAAGGCAGGGAAAGTATGGCTAGTGAGCAGTTTGTTTTCTTTCTTTTTTTTTTTTGCTTTTTGGAGGGCAACTGGGGTTAAGTGACTTGCCCAAAGTCACATGGCTAGTAAGTGTGTCAAGTGGCTGAGGCCAAATGTGAACTCAGGTCCTCCTGACTCCAGGGCCAGTGCTCTATTCACTGTGCCACCTAGCTGCCCCATGAGCAGTTTGTTTTCAAAGGATATGGGGTTTTTAGTGCATCTCAAGCTCAATGTGATAAGGCAGGCAAAAAAGCTAACACAATCCTAGGCTAAAGAGAAGCCCAGTGTACAAGACCAGGTAGGTGGTCAATGCTGGCCCCATGACACCTGCTATGTGACCTTGGGTAAGTCATCTACCTTTTGGATTTAACTTCTTAGCCTATTTCCTCATCTGAAAATGAGGGTAATACTTGTACCACCTCACAGGGTTGTTGGGAAGAAATCCCTTTAATGAATTACTCAAAAGATTCATGATTTTTTCCATAGAGCTGTCTCCTCTCCTCCAAGTCTTAGAAGAGGGTTTCACAAACTGCTGTGCTCAGATAAATCCATCTTGCATAAATGTGCCCCTGGCTGGCCAAGTTCTGGGTCAGAAAGGGCTCTGCCTTTCAAGTCAGAGATGTGGGCACCTTCTAGCCTCAGTGACCTTCTCTACCCATGCTGAACACTATGATCTGAGACAATAAGTACAATTTAGTACTGGGAGTCAAGAAGCCTTCCTGGGTTCAGATTCCAGCTCTTGTGTTCACTGGCTATGTAATCGTGGGGAAAAGGTGCTGAAATTCTCTGTGACTCAGTTTCCTCAACTGTGAAATGGAAATATTAAAACTTGCATATTTGTAAAGCTCAATATGGTGTAGAAAACTGAGCTATAATTATGGCCCCAGGCCATGTACTCACTGGATCCCAGCTGCCTCTTTGAATTTCAGTTTCCCTCAAAACTCAGACCAAACCTCCTTCCTACAGAAGGCTTTTCCTAATCTTTCCAGCTGAGGGTACCTCCCTCCCAAAATAGCCTTTTTACAAATTTAAATATACGTAGGAGGCAGTGTGGTATGGCATTGGGCTGAATTTAGTCAGTCAGAAAGACCTGAGTTCAAGGTTCCATTTGTGACCTCTACTGCCTATATGACCCTGGGCTAGTCCCTGAACTTCTGGGTGTGCCCAGAGAGCTCTCTAGACCTGGAAGTTATAGAGAAGAAACTCCTTTGGTTCAAGGTCCTCCTAGGAAGGCTTCCTATATGCTGATAAAACAAACCACAGACGTGCTCAAATAAAGACAAACCCCAATGGACATGTACTGTCTCTCTTAAGAAGAATGGAAACTCCTAGAGCACAAGGGCTGTTGTGCTTCTATCTTTGTACCCCCAGTTCTTAACACACAACTAGCTCACAGTACGTATTTAATAGATGTTTGCTGATTGACTGTCTGTAGTCTCTCTAGTTTGGTAGGGACCTGGCAGGGATGAAGTCCCACCAAGAGAGTCTTAGCAAGACCAGGATCCCAGTCTCTGTTTGTGGCCATGAAGGGTTGGGTCCACATGTGAGTTACTGTTGCCACCATGGCTCCAGCTTGGCTAGATGCTCAGGCCCCTCCAGCCTGGCTCCACTCCTCTCTACACAGAAGCTCCTTCTCCCACACAGGATCCCAAGAAACCCAGACTCCCCCTAGGTAATCATCAACAACATAATCCCAGCAGAGGCTTCTCTGGTGGAATCCAGCTGATCCCCACTGACAATTCTCCGGCAGAAGCAGCCCTTTTACCAACCTCCCCACCAAAAAGCTTCTATTTCCCCACAAACAACTATACAGAAACAGCCTTAAAAAAAAAAGCAGCAGTAGCAGAGGGAGGGGTGCCAAGATGGGGGAAAGGAGCTCTGCCCATGCTTGGTGTAAGGAGAAAAATCAAAGGACAGACTTGTCTCAAGTAACACTAGGCCAGAGGCAGAATGGAAGGAATTCAGATGCACTGATTGAGCCAACCCCAGGCCTCCTCTAACCTGACATGGGGACAGATGGACAGAAAGAAATCTGGGTATGGGAAAGCCATTCTATAGCATGACCAAAAAAAAAATCTTTTGGACACTTACCTATGCTTTTCTAGCTCGTTGTGTGAAGACCTGTCCAGAGAAAAACAAACAAAAACAGAAGTAAGTCCCCAGCTCAATGAATAATTGTGACCCAAATCAATCTGTGTCTCAGCTGGTCAGGGAGTCTGGCGGTCCAGGTGCCCTGCCCAGGGCCTCCCAGCTCGAGAGCAATGGGGACAGAGCTTAAACTGGAGACGCCGGAAGCCAGTCCGAAGCCAACTTTCAGTCGGAGCTCAGCCTTGACGTTGGCAGGGAGGGCTCCTCAAAGGCATCTCAAAATCCCACAAATGCCACGTAGGAGCAGAGGGAGGAGAGCAGGAGCTGGGCTCAGATCCCAGCTGAGACACTCACTGACTAGCTATGGGACTCTGGGCAAGGCCCTTTGGTCCACTAAGACTCAGTTTCCTCATCTGTAAAATGGCGGTAAGGATACTTATACTCTTCTCCTTCACAAGGTTGATGTCATGGACTCAAATCCTGCTTTTGTCACTTATGGCCTGTGTGACCCTATGCATGGGGTCTCAGTTTCCTCATCTGTAAAAAGATGGGATTAGATCAGACAGCTTCTGAGGGCCCTTCCAGTGTTAGCCTTCATTTGAGGGCAGCATCTGATTTAATTGGAACATTGTAGCCCCAGTGCTTAGAACAGGCCTTGGCATTATCAAAAGCATCTCAGTTGCTTGATGTTGACTGAAAAACTCAAAGTACTACAGCAATAGGAATGATTAATAGCAATATTGTAATACATGCAAATATAACTGAATTATATTTGTATTAATAATCCCTTATACTCACTACTTGTGGGGCTTTAAGCAATCACTTTGCCTCCAGCCTCAGTTTCCTCATCTGTAAAACGGACAGTCTTTCCAAGGCCTTTTGTTGCTCCAAATCCTAGAGTAGGCCCAAGACCCTTGAGTCCAGTTAGGACTAGAACCTGGCTTCCTGGCTCCTATTTCCAGTTCTCAGAGGCCTGGTGGAGGGGGCTGGGGGTCAGTGCTCACCAAGCCTGAGATGACCAGTCACCCTGCTTAGACATCCTCTGTCACAGCAAGAGGCAAGCCTGGATGCTGTCTCGAGCTGGCCCATCTGGCTGTGAGGTTTCATGAATCCATCAGGCCACTCCACTCCAGGGCCTCATCGGCCATGATTAACCCCTTCCCTGCATGGGAGGGCCCTGCCCAACACTTTGTTTCATACTTCTGACATTTCTCTTGCAGTATTTACAATAACAAGATCTCTGTGTCTGCCTAATCCTCCAACTAAATTATGATTCCCTGAGGATAGATGCTGCACTCCTGGTTCTCCTGGTACACTCTGTATACGGCAGGTGCTTATCCAAAGCTTGTTGCCATAATGGCTCCTTCCCACACAAATGCAAACTCTTGGGCCTGACATTCATGGCCTCTTCCAATGTGGCTGCACCCTGATTTCCTACAGCTCCTTATCACACACATTCTTATCCCCAAGCCCAAGCTGTTTCCTCTTGCCCTGTCTCTATCTGGTTCATTCACCTTTCTCCTACCTGAAATGCTTGTTCCCCTCCTTTCCTTCTCTCCAAGGCTGTCCTGGCCCTCAGGGACCAACTCAGTCCTGCTTCCTTCAGGAAGCCTTCCTGAAGAGGGACAACCCTTTCTCTGTGTTCTTGGAGAACTCCCAGACCCTGAAGTGTAACTAAGGGCTTTGTGTGCAAGACGAAGCTTTGAGTTTCAGCACACCACTCCCAGAGGGAACCAGCTGTGTCCTCTTCTCTTTTCCTTAGCTCCCTCCTCCTATCCCTCCCACGACCTAAGGAAGGCCTGAGCAAACATCAAAAGGAGGTGACCATTTGGAACGGGGACCACAGCCAGCCCTTCATACAGGCCTGTCCCATCCACACTTTATCTGATCTTCACCACAATTTTCCAAAGCTGGCAAGACATTTTAAAAATGAAGAAATAGAGGCTGCAAGAGGTTTCAACCACGCAGCACCACATGCCAGAATAAATGGAGATCTCCTGACTCTCAATGCATGGTTCTGGTCACTCCCTATGCCAGGATGGCTACGTTCTGGTCTCCTTCATAGACTGACTTGTTCCTTTTCCTATCAAACACATGTTCTATGAGAAGGATTCTCAATCCCAGAACCACAGATTGTCAGATGTGAGAGAAACCTTGAAGACCTTCCTGTTCAATCACCCTCTATCACAGAGCCATATTTTCTCAGACATGGCAGGGCCTACTTTCAACACCCCCGAAACCAGAATTTTCAGCTGCTGACCCATCCCCATTTTCCATGCTCCATCCATCCCTCCTCAGACATGGGCCTAGAAAAAATGAAAGAAGAGAAAACCCCTGGCCATCTTGGACCACCCAAATGGGAGTACTTTCCAAAGGCTTGCCTTCAGTCACATATCCAGTTCAGCCAAGTTTGTCAAGAGATTAAAAAAATGAGTCCTCCTCTCTTCAATGAAGAGGTGTGGAACCCTACATACACAATCAGGCTCAGGTGACATGTGGCTCAGCTTTGCTAACTGATTTTAAAGTAGTACAATGGATTCACCTGAAGTCAGGAAAACTGGAGCTGAAATCCAGTCCCAGACACTTATTATGTGACCGTGGGCAAGTCACTTCACCTGTGACTGTGATATGGGGACAATAACAGCACGTACCTTCCAGGGTCCCTGTGAGGATCAAGTGATAATATTTGTCTAACATTTGCAGACCTCTGAGTGTTATATAAATGCTAGCTACTCTTTCTTTTTTAAAAAATTCTTTTTCTTTTTGGTACAAAGGATGGCTTGCTGGGTGGGAAGGGATATATTTGTAAATAGAAGTGATGTGAAAATAAAAGAAATCAATAATTTTATTTTTTTAAAGACCTGAGGGTGGGAAAGAACATGGTCTGTCTCCTTTGGGGTGTGCCCCATTTTAGTTGGTAACCTCTGAGACTAAGTGACCAGTGTGCATTTACTGAGCACCTCCTGTAACTGGGGACTTGCATTAGGCCCTGTGGGAGCAAGAGAGATGTAAGGAGGCAGAAGCCTGGCTCTGACTTCTATCTTGGCTGCCCTCCAGTCACAGGCATACCCTTTTCCCTCAATTTCTTCATCTGTCAAATGGGAGCATAATATTTATACTCCCTAGTTCACAGGGTTGTTGTGTGGAAACTGTAAACTGAATAAATCAATAAATTGTCATCACTATTACTGTCATTAATAAACTCTAAAGTGCTGTAGGAATAGACCTGTCAAAAGATCCAGCCCCTACCTTCCCCTGGGGACTTCATGGTCTGATGGGGAGAAAGGCCAAGGTACCAAAATAACTAACTACAAAAAGCAGCATAGAATTAGTATTACATACAGCATAGAATTAGTAATACATACAGCATAGAATTAGTAATACATACAGAAAACACTCAGTGTGGGGTGAGAGAGATTGCCATGGGCTGAGGTGGTCAGGGAAGGCTTCCTGGAGGAGATGAGATGTGAGGTGGGCCCTGAAGGTTAGGAAGAATTTCAATAGGTCAAAAGGAAGTGACAGAGGCATTGTGGGAAAATTGTGGCTGTTCCAACCTGATTTTTCTGCTTTCACAAAGCACAAACTGCTTGTCCATTCAGCCTTCATGGGGGTCCAGACTGGAAACTGTACCTAAAAACGTAATGGAACCTGACTCTTCCCCCAGCCCATGAGTTGGCCCCTGTCTACCTCAAACAAGTCCCAGCCTGTTTGAAATGTTCCTCCTTACTGAAGAAGCACACTATAAAAGGAGATAGCATTGTTTAGAGAATGTTTAGAGATGCAAGGAATCACTGAGTTTATCTACCTCACTTCATCTCTAGGGAAACTGAGGCCCAAGTAGTGGAAATGGATCCAAAGCATTCGGGACAGTTGAGGACACAGACCTCCTAATGCCTAGGCCAGAATTCTTTCTGCTAACAGGAAAGGCTCATGTTGGAGGCAGAATGAATGGTGGGACTCCCATGGGCGAGGACACAGGCTCTGTCCCTTGTTCAGCTAGTGTCTGAAAAGCACTTAGCCCAATGCCTGACACACAGTAGGGGCTTCCAAGTGCTTCCTCCCTTCTCTTCTCTGTACCATGCTAAGTGGGACCAGATGACTGCCAGGGTCTCTCCTAGCTCTAAGACCTAGGACGGCTGTGGGCCGAGGTTTATGCAGAACTATAGAGCCATGAGCCTGAGAAAATCTTGGAATGAGGGCAGGAAGCATCACCCTCACTTTTCAGATGAGAGAAACTAAGGTCCCTGGAGAGGAAATGACTTCCCAAAGGGCACACAACTGCTAAGCAGGCCAAGGATTTGGACCTCCAACCCGACTCCAAATCTGCTGCCCTTTCTGTTAGACTCTGATGCCCGACCCAGCCAAAGATGCTTTGACACAGGGCCCTATCAAGCCTTTTTACCTTGGGACTCCCCACATCAGGAGCTACAAGCAACAGGAACAATACAAAAACAGGCTGGGAAGTAGGAGACCTGTTGGAGTTGGGAGTAGTGAGGCCTTGGAAAAGTCCTTTCCCTTTCTCCAAGTTTCAGTATCCTTGGCCATAAAGTGAGAGGCTGGACCAGATGATCTCTAAGGTCCCTTCCAGTTGTGACATTCTATGAGGTAGTCAGGTGGCTGGGCCTAGAGTCAGGAAGACCAGAGCTCAAATTCAGCCTGAGACACTTCCCAGCTGTGTAATCCTTAAGCTACCAAAAAAACTCAAAAACCCAAAACCCCAAATCTGTTTGCCTCAGTTTCCTCAGCTGGAAAATGGGGGTGATAATAGTCCTGCCAGGGCTGTTGTGAGGATCATATGAGGCAATATTTGTAACGTGCCCAGCACAATGCCAAATGCTTGCTATAATAAATACAATAATATATGTATATATATATATATTTACGTACATATAATAACGATTCTAATTTATTATTGTTGTTATGAATCCCTGACGGGCCAATCCTGCCATCTGGCCCCCCACCCACTGCCATTTCTTGTTCGGCCTGTACCAGGGCACCCCCACGCTGCCTCCCTGACCACGGGAAGACCGTCCCATCTGCCCTCCTGCGCTGCTCTGACCAGGCTGTGCCGGCTGAGCAAGCAGTCTTTCTTGTGTATCCACAAGGGGCTGTCCTCCTCTTGGCCTTCCCTCCACCCCTTTCAGAAAACAGAAACTTAGAGGAGGAGGAGGGGGTTTATAATCATCATGACGTGGGGCCCGGAAATAGAACTGACCACTACCGTTATCTACCAGCTGCAGGAGGAGCTCTGGTTGTCAAAACTCATTCAATTTCCATTTCTTGAGAAATGACTCGCCTCTATTCCTCTCTTCTGTCAAACCTTGCCTGCCTCCTTCCTGGCTTCCTCCTCCCCTCCTCCCCACCATCTGAACAAACATTAGGGTTAAACAGATGGTGTAACCATCATGCTGCCCATTTTACAGATGGGAAACTGAGGCTTAGTGGTTCAGGGAATTGCCAGGGAAACAATGTGATACAATGGGGGAAGTGTTGGATTTGGAGTCTCAGGGCCTAGGTTCAAATCCCTTGATTTGCTACTCACTACCTATGTGACTGGAAAAATCTAGGTTTCGGTTTCCTCTTCTGGAAAATGAGAGGGTTGGACAAGATGCTGTGGAAAGTCTCTTTCAGCTCCAAATCCAAGTTCCTCAGATCCATCTTCATAGATCTCTCTTAGGGCTGGGATTGGAACCCAGGGCTCCTCCGGCCCCAAATCTAACAGCCTCCCTGCTAGGTACCATGCTGCTTCTGGACACACAAAGCCTCCTCACCCTAGTTTTCAGAGCTCACAAACCTGCAGCTACCAAACACTTGGACATCCACAACAGTTCCACCTCATTGACAAATCACAGCATTGTGGGAAAACCTCAGGGGAAAACTGTATTGGAGGTAAAGAGTCCTGAGTTCAAATCCCAGCTCTGGATGAATTCTATGACCTTGAATAAGCTGCTTCTCCTCCCTCTGCCTAAGTTTTTCCATTTGTTAAATAAAAGGGCCAGATGAGGTGATGGCCAAGAGCTCCTTCAGTTCCGATGTCCTAAGGTCTCTTTTAGGAGGCATCTCTGAAAGAATCAATAGTGCTCCCTCCTTCCACCCTGCCCCAATATCTGAGTGCCTCTCTCCTCAGCCTACACAGGCTCACATCTAAATACCAGTCATGGTATAGCTAAGGCACCAACTAGGCCAACAGCCTCACTGTACAAGTGGGGAACTAAGGCCTAGCGTGGGGAAGCGATTTGCCCAAGGTCATGTAAGTGAGTCTAGTAAATTCATGACTTAAACTCAAGGCCGCCAAGCTCCTGGACCTGGACATTTCTGATTATCCTTGGTCCTTCTGAAAGTTTTAAAACTTTCAAAAGTTCAATAACACAGGACACCGGTATAACAGGGAGAATCTAACCATGGGATTCGAAGGGGACAGTCGTTTCATCTCAATGCTCCAACCTTATCTAGGAGCCCTGATTCACTTGCTTCTCACCTACAGTTTCATTCATTAAGGAAACATCAAGGGGAAGGAGAACAACAATAAAATCAACTGGGGTCAGTGGACCTGGGTTCAAGTCTTGCCTTTACCATTTATTACCCATGCGACCTGTCTGAGGTCACTTTTCCGGACCTCAACTTCCTTTCTGTAAAATCACAGGATCTCAGCCTCTAGTGCCCCCCACACCTACACATCTATCCTCTACACCATCTAAAAACAGCTAAACCTCCAGTCTTTGCTTAAAGGCTCCCAGTGAGGACACTTTTAATTCCCTCAAGATCACTGAGCCCAACTTGGGATAGCTTGGTTTTGCCTGAGATGGAGCCTCAGTTTACCTTCCACTCTCCTATTTCTGTCCTTCGGAGTCTAACAGAAGAAGCTCATGACAGCCCTCCAAAAGCGAGAGCTTACATGTTTCCACTCACTTCTCTCTTCCCACGTCCTTCCTCGGACCTTCACATGGAATAAACCTGAGGCCCTTACTGTCCTGGCTGGCCTCCTCTGAACATCTGCACCCAGGGAATGAGGGAAACAGAAATGTGGGGAAAGTCTTCATATAGACAGAGTGTAAGTAATAATTCATTAATAATTAATGTGAACTGGTTTCTAAGGTTTCTTCTAGCTTTAAATCCTAGAATTTGAAAAGTCACTGAGACTTTAAGATGATTTTCAATCAATATACATGACAATCCCTTGCCTCTACCCTAGGAAATGACTTGTCCGAGGTCACACAATAAATTGGTGACAGAACCAGGCTTCTACCCAGGCTTGACTGTCTGTCCAGGGTTCTTTCTACTTCTCCATGTTAGTTTATCCAGATCTTAAGAATTCCTCTAGCCTGGCTTGGTCTGTCTGCTTTCAGTCCTGCCCTCTTTAACCTTTGTTGTTTAGTTGTTTCAATCATTGTATATAACCCTTCATGGTCGAGTTTGGGGTTTTCTTGGCAGAGATACTGGACTGGTTTGCCATTTCCTTCTCCAGCTCATTTTACTGATGAGGAAACTGAAGCAAACAGGGTTAAGTGACTTGGCCAAGGTCACACAGCTAATACATGTCTGAGGTCATATTTGATCTCAGGTTATTCTGACTCTAGGCTGGGCACTATGTCCACTGCGCCACCTAGCTGCCAGCTTTTAACCTACCTGCTTAAGTAATATTCCTAACATACAGCTATGATACCATGAAGGCGGGTATTATAAGCCTGGCACCAGGCCCTGGGATCATTTCTTTCTTTCCTTCTTTGTCTCTCACCTGTTTTATTGCTCTTTAAATGTTTTTAAATTGTGCCTTAAAAGACATTTCCCCATGCAGAACAATCCCCAACATCTAAGCTGCTCTTAAAACAAAGCAAAACAGTTAAAACAGACTCATAAAAGCAAGCAGGTTGTGAAAGGGGGTCACTCTGAGCCCAGAGCACCCCTCCCTTGCCAGGTCTCCACGAAGGGGACAGAGATACATATTCACCCCATTCCTTTTCCTGAACCAAGCTTAGCTGCTGCCTGTAAGCTGTTCTGACTTACTTGCTGTTATCCCTGCCCCTTCTCCCTCCTGAGCCCCAAAGGCCCCATCCACTGCCCAACAGTATGCCCCCAAGGCTCCACATAGGGAGGGGCAGCCTGACTGGACTAGAGCAAATGTCCACCCTGCGCAACCCAGAATAAGAGCTGGCAAGGTTTGCTCATCCTATGTCCAGGAGTCACAGTTCACACCACACTGGCTGTATGTTCCCTGTCCCATTTTGGGTCAGCTCCTCAGCCTGGCCATTCGAGGCTCTATACAGTCCAGGCCCATCTGACTCTCTCCCTATTTCATCAGGGATGTCCTCCTCATAATCCTAACGCTCTCTCCACACAGCATCATAGAAAGAACATAAGCCCTTCATTCTGCTGGCAGATGAGGCGACCAAGGGCCAAGGAGGGAAGTGACTTGCCCACAGTCATGCAGGGAATAAGCAGCTAAGGCAGAATTCAAGCCCGGATGGTCAGACCACGCACTTGGCGCTCTGTCCACCACACCGTACAGGATCTGAGGTCATCAGAGTTGGAAAGCACCTCAGACACCTCTAGTCTAACCACCTCATTTTACAAATGGGGGGAGCAGAGACCAAAGGACAGAATGTGAATGGTCCAAGGTCACACAGCAGGCGGGGGCAGAACCAGTTTCCTTAACTCCCAGGCCTATGTTCCTTCTAGTATGCTTTCTAGCCTAATTCTCCTCTCTCTGCCCATCCAACAGCTTCCTAACTGTTGGCCTCTCCTCACTCTTCCTCCCTCTCCAAACCACCTTGCATATACTCAGAAGAGGAAGCTTCTTAACATGAGGCCATGTCATGACTCTACTCAAACACCTTCAGAGCAAAGTAGAAACTGCTCTCCATCCAATGCCCTTCACATTCACCTCCAAACTACCCACCCAGCCTTCTCATGCTATTCTCCTTCCAATATTCTTTTTTTTTTTTTACTTTTTGGAGGGCAATTGAGGTTAAGTGACTTGCCCAAGGTCACATGGCTAGTGTTTGTGTATGTGTGTGTGTGTGTGTGTGTGTGTGTGTTAAGTGTCTGAGGCCAGATTTGGACTCAGGTCTTCCTAACTCCAGGGTTGACGCTCTATTCATTGCACCACCTAGCCGCCCCCTTCCAATATTCTTTGTTTCAACTAAAATGACTGGTTACTTCGCCCAGGGGTAGCCCATCCTCCTGTCTTCTTCCGTCTCTCTTTTTATCCTTATGTCTGGGAAGACTGCCAACCTAACTCACTTCCAAATCTTAGGTTCTTAAAAATTCCCCTTCTCCAAGGTCCACCTCAAGGACCATCTCTTTCATGAAATTGTCCCTAGCACCACTGGCAACAGCGGCTAACATTTATGCCTACAGTGTTATCTTATTTGGTTCTCACAACAATCCTGAGCAACAGGTGCTATTATTATCTCCATTATATAGAGGAAGAAACCAAGGTAAATAAGGTTAAGGGATCTGGCCTAGTACTACAGCTAGTAAGTGTCTGAGGCTGTATTTGAACTCAGATCTTCCCAATTCCAGGCCCAGCACTCTACCCCCTTTGATACCTAGATGAAAATGATGTTGCCTTCAAGTTTCCCATGGCTCGTCTCACCTGGGCCTCTCTCTTTGCCCATGACAAAAGGGCATCATCTCTCAGATTCACTTAGTCATACGTCTCTGCCTGTGTGTCTCCCTTCTCAATGCTAGACTGTAAGCTCTCTGAAGGCAGGGCCTGTATGGCAGCTAAGTATATCTCCTCAGGGCCTACCACAGACCCTTGCTCATAGCAGGTACTTGGAAAGTGTTTGTTGAGTTGAGGCACCTTCAATGTCTGGCTTACGCCCTGCCCTTCTCCAGGAGGCCTTTCCTGACCTGACCTGACCTGCCCAACATCCAATGCTCTTGCTTCTCTGAACTCCCTGGGCACTCATGGAGATTTAGCAACCAATCGTGCTTCCATTATTTTACTGGTCCAAATCCTGTCCCTCAAGCTGGTTCAAGGAGATTGGATGAAGGAAGAGACTACTGCCTAACTTCCACCCCACCCCACCCCACCTGAGCACAGGGATAGGCACATGTCACAGGAGAGGAAAGACACGGACAGGCTTGTTGACTACTGGGGAACAGGGCCAAGGTTGAGGAGAATCCTCTATTACCACACTCCATGAATCGTCTTCCTTCAGGCTCTATCAGCAGAAGAGCCCAGTAGACCCCAGGCCTGGCCCTACGAGGAAGCCACCATTGCTAAGCACCTATTCCCTGTCATTATAGCTTGGGAGCAGCGCCAGAAGACGGGTTCCTACCCAAAAAGGGGGTAGGTACCCCAAGGTAGCTGAAAGATATCTTAGACATGGAGCCAAAAGCCTTAGCCTCCCTTCCTGCCCCAGACACTGAACTAGCTGGGTGATGGAAAGTAAAATCATTTCACTGAGCCTCAGGGGATAATGATGCTGGTCACTACTTCCTCCACAGATGAACTGTAAGGAAAGCACTAGTGAGCCTACCATAAACTGTCACAGAACCGGGAGACATTGCTATGATTCCTTATTGGTCACACGTCTACCATTTTCCGGGGTTTTCTGAGCTTTGCTCTTGTGAAAGAGAAAGTTAAAGCCAGGGATGGAAGGGCCTGCCCCAACAATGGGCAGAACAGCAAGATCCCTCCTGAAAAAAACCCTTAACCACATCCCAAGAGTTGGAAGGACTTTGACAGCACAGAATGGCACAACAGAAGGGGCCTCACAGACTGCTGAGTCTAACCTGACCATTTTACAGACACAGGAGCCCAGGAAACTCTAAGATGTGTAATGACAATACAGAGCAGAATCGGGGATTCAGATCCAAGTCTCCTGATTCTCCCCCAGCACACTACCTCTACTCTGGGTCTATAATGGCAGAGTGGGGAGGGTTCTTGGAGATCACCCAGCCCACCCCCCTCATTTTGTCCATTCAGGTCTTTGCAGGTTTCTCTCACAGGCACAAAGTGTTCATGTATTGATGATCTAAATATGAATCATTTGTGGCTTTTAGCATGTGGGAACCCTGGTCCCCAGGAAGCCACAGCCACCGCAAAGACCCAGTGTGCATGGGGGAGACGCCAAGAAGACTCACAGAATCCAAACACTATGCAGTTGTTTGTGTTGTGTGTGGCTTTTTTTTTTTTTAATCATCTGACCACACGAGAGGAGCATGAGATGGGAAAGCTGAGATTGGCAGAAAATCTGGAGATCTTGTGTGAAGTTGTCCTGTCCGTGGTGGATGCCACAACACTGCCCACCAATAAAGCTTTGGATTTTGCTGCATCTGACAGATCAACTACCTCAACCCAGCTAAGGGACACAAACACCTTCAACTTCTGCAAAGCACCAGGGAAAGAGAAAGCCAAGGATGGACCAGATGGGCAACGGTAGGCAGCCCTTCCAACATGGCCTTCTTGTGTGCACACACACACACACACACACACACACACACGCCCAGAGAAACAATACACACCACTGCTTTTCCTTGCCTGGGCTCAAGGAACTGCCCTGCTCTAAGGCTGTCCCATTGCCCAAAGCTCCCATTCAGAGACTTCACCCAGAGGCCCTGTTCCAGCATCACCAACCCAAAGTGACCAATGAGTGCCCAGATCCCAGCTTCTAAATGAAAGTCAAGCTGCTCTGAGGGACCTGCTTGGTATGGGAACAAATAATAATAATATCACCAGTAACACCAGGGCATTTAAAGAGCCCTGAATAGCTTACCAAGGTTTTTTTTCCCCACTCATTTGTTCCTTGAAGCAACCTAGTAAATTGTGTAATACACCCCTGTCATTACCACCATCTTACAGATGAAGAGCCTAAGGCACAAACATTAAGTGACTTTCCCAAGGTCACACAGCTAGTAGAACCTGAATTCCAAATCTAGTGTTCTTTCCCTGGTACCATAGCTGCCTTGCATTAGAAAATATTCTCTCCACCCCCCAAGCAGGGTGTCTCCACCAAGGAAGGCAGAGGGAAGTCTTTCCCTTCCTTCCGATGTTTTCAACCATCTTCTCTATCCTCCATTTCCCCCCCAGCACTTCTTCCTGCTCTCAAGTGCTAGTTCAGGTTCCCTGGAACAGGAAAGGTCTGGGCTGAGACCCTCATTTCCGATACATTCACAGTGTTTAGGGTTAGAAATTGAGACCTACATCTCACCTCTTGTGTAGATGAGGAAACTGAGGCCTATAAAGGGGAAGTCAAGGTCACACTGCTAGTTAAGAACAGGTCCAGGTCTAAGTTTAGTGATCCATACTACATGGCACTGTTTGGTCTTGGTCCTTGGTAAACTCTAACCCTCTCTCAAAACTTAATGAGGTTTTTTCTGGTGCCCCTCCCCACCCCCAGCTGCTGGAACATTTCCTGCTAAGGTTGTCTTGTTCTCTGCTTTTTAAATATATACTTATTTATTCACAGATTACCCCCCTCATTAGAAGTTCTTCAGTCTTTGCTGGCCCAGGTGGGCCTAGCTAGCACAATGCTCAGACACATGGGAGGCCCTTAATAAGTGCTTGATGATCCTAATGGCCGGTCCCTGCTGTTTCTTTGGCCACACAGTTCTACATGCAGAAAGTTCGATGGCAGGGTGCTAGGCAGTCCTTGGAGGAGGGGGAAGGGGGGGCACTGACCAGGGAAGAAGGAGGTAGTTCTCCAGTCCCTCTGCTAGAAAGGATTTTCCTTCAGAAGGACAAGAACACAATTGCTTCCCCCTCCTCTTCTTTAGAAAGGAAAAGTATAAGGACGTTGGCTGGGACAGCAGGGGAAAGCGAAGGGGTCAGGCACCAGGAACCCAAGGCCCGTTATATGGCAACGGTAGGTGGTGGAGGAGAAAGGACCCAGAGGAGTTACCACGTAATAAGGCGCGGCCCCTTTAAGAGAACCTTCGGCACGTACACAGCGCTCTCTGGGCACGGTCTGCTTAGGCAAACAAAGCTAGGGCCCAGGGAGCCTCAGCCAGTGCCGAACTGATCCGATTCGAGAGCTAGTCCGGCCCTGACGGGGTGGGGGAGGGCACAGTTCGCACCCTCACTCAGCAGGAGCCGCTTTCCAATTAAAATCAAGGGTGGGGGTGGGGGCTGCCTACAGACTGGAACTCTCAGAAACCACTGTCCAGATGTGAGTTTTTTTCCCTCAGAGGCAGACGGCAAACCTGGGGTTGGTAGGAGAGAAAAGCCGGGGCTTTCGAGTCTGGAGAAGGAGACACAAGTTCTAAGTCCCAGCACATGTCCTAAATTTGCATGACCTTGGGCAAGTCCCTTCCCCCTCTCTGAGACTCAGTTTCCCTATCTTTGAAAGGAGGGGGATTGGACTTGTGGACCGGGCCCTTTCAGCTCGAGAGACTGACTGACCGACCAAGTTCCAGGGGCGCATCTGCTATTTTGGGGGAAGTCGGTCAGTCAACAACACGTTTTAAGCGCTTACTACGTGCCAGGCACTGTACTTCGAGTACAAAGAAAGGTAGAAAGCATTTCTTTTCCAGACCCTTGGGAGTAGGGGAGGGAATTATAAGTGTGTGCTAGTGGCTGTTTTTTAAAGTCCCCGAGCTGGAAAGTCATGGGGGTTGGGCTTCCACATGACTCTTCCTGCCTTAAAAACAAAACTAAGAAGTTGGGGGGGGGGGGAGAAGTGTCCCAGGCAACCAAACCCCAGACCTCGCCCGCCCACCACCATCAGAGCTAGGAAGGGTGGGGTGGGCTGACATCCGCCCCCGGGCAGACGGACAGACAGACAGACCCTGCTGCATCGAGTAGGGTGGGAGTGGGGGGGGGGGGGGGCCGGGGCAGGGGGGGGGGACCACCCCCGCCGTAGCTCTGATGGGGGGGGGCGGGGGGGGTCTGGGGTTTGGGGCCAGGTCCCGGGGGGGGGGGGGGGGGGGGGGGGGGGGTGACCTGGGCAGGGAGGGGGGACAACCCAGGCTGCTGCGGCGGCTGCTAGGGTTATCGAGCCGGGCAGAGCCAAGGCAGAGAGAGGCTGTACGCGTGGCAGTGTTTATGTGCGAGATCAAAACAGAGCCGAGCCCAGCCCAGGCCAGGGGAAAAATGGCGACGGGATCTGGGGTTGGGGCCAGGTCCCCGAGATGGGTAGGAAGAGGCTGGGGGAGGGGGAGGGAGCAGGAGGGAAGGGCTTAGTTTCTCCGACTCCCAGTCCCAGCCTAGCAGGTCCTGACCAAAGTGGTCCGAGCACCTGGAGGGTTGTGAGGGTGGGAAGAGGAGGGGAGCTGGATTTACACGGTTTGGGTGGAGTGGGTCACAGATTTTTACCTGTTATTCTGAGATTTCCTGGCCAAGGCGGCCGTCTTTGTTTTTTTCCTGGAATACTCGCTGTCGAAGGGCAGCACCGACGCGTAGCCGTGTTCGGCTTCTGGGGACAAAGTCACATGCGTTAGGGGCCTGGGTGGGGTGGGGGGCGCAGGGGCGCGGTTCTCTCAGCCCCCATTCTCCCCACCCCACCCTTCCTACCCCAGATCCTTCCCTAGCCTCCGGGCTTGGCTGACCTGCAGGATCTGGGCAGCTGCGCCAGGTTTTGAAAAAAAGAGACACCCCACATTCCTACCCCCTCCCCCCTTCTCCCAGAACTAGAGATTTCTTGCCAGGCCACAAGCCCTTTTGCAGATGGGGTGGGGGCGAATAAGCATGTCCCAACCTTCCTGAGCGCCGTCTTTCGAGGGGTAGGGGTAACCGGCCGTGGAGACCTAGGGCTAAGCTAGGAAGGGGGCGGCCCAGCCCTCGGTGGGGGAGGGGGGCAGGCAGGAGGCAATGTAACTCGCTC